>NW_008659909.1:59198-67676 GCF_000695815.1 Acanthisitta chloris
TCCAGTGGGTCATGGGACTGGAGGACCCCTGGCTTGCCCCCAAACTCCTCCTTGCTGCTGCAGTGGTGACATCAAAGGATTTCACGCTGGCAACAAAGCCCCAGAGCCCCTGCCACTCCCCTCTCTGCCTGCACATGTCTTTGTGTGACCCTGGAAGTATCTCCACTGAGCAGGACATTGATGTTGCTTGTGTCCAGTGTCCTCCCAGACTGACCAACTCTAGGGCAGAGGGGCAGTAGTTATCCCCAGCTCTGCACAGCCTGCTGCTGCCCTGGATGGCTGCAGTCCCCTGTGGAAAGTATTTTCCTGCTGTGCAGGTGAATGTTTGGATGCATGTGCCAGAGCAAATGGCCTGTGCCTGCTCTATCTTGTTCAGGAATCAGCCCATGGCTTCTATGTCGGTCACCTACATTAGGAGGGTGGAAAGAATGAAAAATGTGGTGTATGGGGTTTAGAGGAGGTAGTGCAAGCCTATGAAAATATAGCTGTCTATGTTCCTGTGAACGGCAATCAAAAGAAAATTATTCTTGAACACAGAAAATCACTTGGTCTGTGTGGTGATAAGCACCTATGTACCTAAACATTAAATACTTGCAAGCACTGGAAAGCTACTGATAATGTGCTAACATGACTTTTATGCTTATAGAGTTACCTATAAAACTGGGGATACAAACTAGAAAGTGCCAATAGCATACGTTGAACTGCAGAGGTACACCACGTTTCATTTGGTTTTCCCAAAACAACCTCCCTCTTTGCTGACTGATGGAAAATCACAGATGAAGATGTCCTGGATGGAAGTGATGGCAATTTTCCTTCTTTTTGGTCCTGTGCGTGTACTGTGACTTTCAGAGAGCATGTGAGATTTCACGGATTTTGCTGCTGAGATTGTAGGTCCTACTGCAAATCGGTATTAAACAGACACATGTATAAATCACTATCATGCTGTTGCATCAGTAGATCAGCTTACAGTCCCTTTTAGATTATCTTTCTCATGTTATTTTCATTCTATTCAGGAACTGAGCATCAAGATGGATATTTAAAATAGAGCTTTCGATTTACTGATCTGCAAATATACCTCTGACCTCCACACATAGGCTACTAAATCCCACTGATTTGTCTTCCTGGAATTTTTTTACTGTTATTTCCATGAGAAAGCCTATTCCTGCAAACTGGATGGGGATTTTGAGCCCAAAAAAAAATCTCAGACCTGGGAATGTGCTTGTCACCAATGGTTATTGTCTGCAAACTGGATGGAGATTTTGAGCCCCAAAAAAAATCTCAGACCTAGGAATGTGCTTGTCACCAATGGTTATTGGAACACACACTTGTTCACACTAGACGTCCAGCTCAGCAGCTCTGCAAAAGTAGAACACATTGGAACATCTACTTCAAAGCAATTCTGAGAGTGTCTGAGAAGTACAGCTCCCCACATCCCTGAAAATAAGAATTAACACTACATCTCAACATTACATTCAGAAACATAAATAACCTGTTTGGTCCATATTTTCCCCATATCAGAAGTCTTTCTTAGAGCATGAAAAAGGGAAAAGTAACTCACTTACCTCTACCAATCAATAATGTACAAAGGGGGTGCAAATATTGAATAAGCAGGCAATACCATCACATTGTGAGCCAAGGGCCAGGGCCTTCATGGTAACAGTGGAAAGCAGACTTATGTGCTGGTGGTTGACTGCAGTTCGCATTGCAGACCTGCCTTGAGTCCATGCCAACCATGCTTCAGCAGAGGGGCCTCTTAATGTTTTTCTCCCTTTTATTGCAATGAGGCTTAATGCAAAAATGGGGGAAAAGGCTCTTAACAATGTAAAGGCAGCATTTTCCCTTTTCTTTGATCTCGGTTCAGATCTATTCTTTCATTCTTTTTTGGCAACAAAAAACTCTCAGTCATTGATGCTTTATGCTCTGCCATGACAGAGCAGGTACTTTCTGGTTTTCGCAGTCCAGTAGTTAGGAGTGGTAAAATAGAGGGATAAGGCCAAGTAATTAGGGGTAATAAAAATGTATTGAGATTTACATATTTGTTATAGCCTGAATATCATGCAGCATCTTAAACAAAATCATCTAGCTGTCCCTCTGTCAATCCCTCCATCCATCTGTCCATCCAGTATCAAAGTTACCTACAGTCGTATATAGTCTTTAAATTCTGCAATATCTCCCTGCCATCTAAGCTAAGGGCCAAATCCTATTGTCTTCATTCAGTTTCCCTCAGACAACCTCCCTCATTATTGCACCTTCAAAACCAGATAGAGATGCAGTGCAGTCTGCATGCTGGCCCCAAGCTAGAACACATTATTGTTCAGACTGTGGAAAGGCTGATTTGGATCCATTCTATGCACTGCGGCAGTCCTGTGCAATCCTTGCCTGGCATGAGCTTCCCATCTCATACCAGCTCCTTTTGGGCTAGTTTTTGTGCAGTGTTAACATAGCACAAGGTTTTGAATTTATTTTATTTTTCTTGTGGAAACAAAGTGGCTTCTGACAAGATCAGGGAAAACATTTGGGACACTGCTCATTGACATTTTACCTGAGGAAAAAGAAGATTGCGGCATACTCAAAGTAAATCACACAGCAAAGGGAATGTCCTCATTTTAGGCTGCAGAGCAGAGAGCCCGTGTGCTGCAATTGCTGAGGTAATGGTTGCTGCCGCTCAACTGTTTCCTCGAAATGCAGCCACTCTGCCTTTTTATTTTTGGGCACTTTTGCATGCATAATGATATCCATCCATTTAAAAGCAAATGTCCTCTTAGTTTTAATGGGCTTCTGTTCATGGAATACTGGCAGATACTGTCTTTACTTTTTACTTTGATTTTTTTTTCCTTTTTGTTATTTGGAGATAACTATTGATTTGTCATGACTCTACTGGAAGCACAGAGTACCTGTGCCCTTCAAGCAGTTGCTCAGCATCTTCTAGCAAAGGCCTGCTCTGTGTATATTGTGAAAAGATATAAATTTTTACGGTGTGTTTTACAATGGATTTATCACATATATAAGGAATGGAAGAGGCCTTGCTGGTCTGTTAATTTACCTCCCTCTAATATTTGATCATTCTCTAGAGTGCATTTTTTAGAACCATGGACAGTCCAATTTTAAATGTTGCAAATGATGGGATTCGCACAGCGTCTGACAGGTGAATTCATAGCCTGTATGGCCTCAGTCACCTTTCAAACACTTCCGTGTCCTCTTCTTCCTTGCTTATGTTTCTATTGGAGTTGGCATGGTGCATATATGTGTTCCATTTTTAACTTTCATTAACAGTGCATTTTTTAGAACCATGGACAGTCCAATTTTAAATGTTGCAAATGATGGGATTCGCACAGCGTCTGACAGGTGAATTCATAGCCTGTATGGCCTCAGTCACCTTTCAAACACTTCCGTGTCCTCTTCTTCCTTGCTTATGTTTCTATTGGAGTTGGCATGGTGCATATATGTGTTCCATTTTTAACTTTCATTAACAATCTATTCTCCATTTGAGTTGGCATGGTGCATATAGGTGTTCCATTTTTAACTTTCATTAACAATCTATTATCTCCCTGCCTAAGAACATTTCCAGGCCTGTCCAAATCTCCCTCCTTTTTGCCACTATCCTTTCATATTAATTCCTTCTCTCAAAACAGATGTTTTGTATTTTTAAAATACTCTTTTCTCTTCTACTATCTAACTCAGCTCAATCAAACACTGCCTGACCTGTTGCCTCTGCAACAATGCAAAGATTGCAAAGGCATATCTGTAATTTTAAAAGTACTGAATCTGTTCCAGGTGTCATTTTACTTACATAGCAATGTATGTGGGGGAAAACGATGTTACAGAGAAAGCACAGTTCTGAGAAAAAAGTTTCAAGTAATTATCAACCAGATTTAGCAACTTACTTTTTTACTAAATTAAACATGAGACATTGCTTTTCTCTTCACTCACTGTGAATATATCCACTCTCTGTAGCTCCCAATTAAACATCATGTGTGAATTTACCACCTTTTTCAGATCATTAATAAACTTTACTGAGTTAGATTCCAAACAGGCTTTTAGAGTATATGATAATTGTAATACTTTATGTTATGGTGCATCTTCAAAGCTAGATTTAATGAGTCACAGAGCCTACCTGTAAAATTGTGTCTGGAATGAGTTGAAAGGGGAATCATATTTTTTTAAAACAAAATTTTTTTTGGTAGAAACTCTGAGTTAAAAAACGGCAATATTTCTTAAATCTAGCTATCTCCCAGCTTTGCTTTTTTGCATTAATTTTTTATTTAAAAGTTTTTCATTCCACTTGGCTTGCGAACCTTGTAATAAAGTGCTTCTAGGATCAAAGGAAGCTATTTTTATAGTATTACCTCATTTTCTTTTATTAAAATAGAGAACAGCTTTAAGTTACACACATATTTGGTCAAAATGATAGAAGCCCTACCCATACTTTCAGTAGTTTTTCTAAGGCACAAAGGATGGTCTAAATTTTGGGTGACAGTCATTTAGGGGGGCACAGGGCCTCATCTGGAACAAAACAATGCTGCTCTTCTGTGCAGTGTCAGAAACTCTCCATGGCATTTTCAGAAATCCCATCTCTCAGGCAATAGCAATATTTTCATAGGATGTAATTCCAAAATAAAGGCCTCGTCTTTCATTTTGTTCATTGCAGCAGAGTTTAGGGTGCTTAGGAAATGAAGGCCAGGGCCCTAGGTAATAGTCTATTCAGGTCAGGAAGGCTAATTAATATGCAGACACTAGCTATGTTTCCAGTGTTGTGTTAGAAGACTTGGTTTATTTGGTCAATGACAAGTACAGCCTGATGGAAAAGATTCAGCCTTCAGAATGGCAATATTTACTTGCAAGTACTCATGTTAGAGGGTGAGGATCCTGTGTACATTTTAGGATAATTTAAGTTTTTTAGAAAAGCTATAGCTGAAAGAGAAATAATCCATATTATGTACAGGCCTAAACAAAGATGAAGAGAGACGTGAATTTTATTCCATCATTCCTTTACAGTTTTCCCATTAGACTTTGAATAAGGCACGTAACCCTTACAAGTCATGCTCTTTTGTAAAAGGTGCATCACAGTAACCCCTACTGCAGATATGTGTGTGTTTGATGAAATTAATTCAATGAGAAAGAAATATAGCAAGGTATATCTTCGATACTTCCTGTCTGTTACTCCTTTTGGGGACAAAAAGATGAAAGTCACACAAGCCTTACTGGGCTCAGAAGACAATTCCAGGTGCAATGTACCACCACATATTAATCTTAGATAATATGATATGATACTGGCAGGGGTCTTTGTGATTAATATAGTTCTTGATCGTGAAGGTTATGCCAGTGGTTACAAGGTCATTAAAGCCTTCATAGGCTGTATTTGCCTACTACTCCTGTTTACATGCAAGCGTGCACCCAGGTGACACCACAGGCCAAGGTCGGAAGCACGAGTGACTGGAAACACTTCAGACTGAATATTGCACCAAGCATTCAGCTGAGATTAGGCTCACACTCTCTTTGTGTATTGGCACAAACCAGTTTATATATTGCAGCCCAATTCATCAGGAGATCTCCCAAGACTGGCTTTTCCTGAGCACAGGGAGTGATTGAAACTCAGTTATAGCTAAACTACTAGTCAGTGATTTTGGTGCAAAGCATGTGGACCTGGCATAGTTCAGTCTGATCTGGTCTATTCTGTTAACATCAGAGAGGTTGTCACTTCTGCACACAGTAGCAATTATATGTACCCCCACTGTTTAAATGAATCATAGGTGCAGATCTGGCCCCAGAGGCTTTCAGGTACCATCACCAACTGCAGCTTCAGACATTCCAGCCTCTCCATTACATCCAGCGCTCACAACAGTGCCCTGCACACTTGCACAATGCTCTGCACACTCACACACTGCAACAGTGCCCTGCACACATTCCCAACAGTGCCTTGCACAAGCACACACTGCCTTGCACACTCACATGCTGCAGCAGCCCCCTGCCCTAATGGTGCCCTGCACACTCACAGGCTGCAGTGCTGCCTCGGACGCTCACACCGGGGCCTCACACGCTCCTGTGCTGCGACTGTGCCCTTCCCACACACACTGCGCGCTCACACCAGAGCCTCACACACCGCGACTGTGCCCTTCCCACACACACTGCAGCAGTGCACTGCTGCTCACAACGGGGCCGTGCACACTGTCATGCTCACTGGGGCCCTGCACGTTCAACACTCACAGTGCTGCCATGCTTCTCACAGTCCTGCTCTGCACCCACCCCCTGCCTGTATGCTCACATCTGTGCTCAGCACACATGCCCCATGTGCACGTCCTTGCACCAGTGCCTTGCACGTGCACATGGCCTGTTTGCAAAAGCAATCTGCACACCCCTCTGCTGGCACAAGCATACAGCTCACACTGGTGCCCTGCACAGTTCTGCCCCACACAGGTGCTGTGCACTGTGCTCACCCAGACACCTTGGACACAAACTGCTTGCATGAGAGCTGGGTTCCTCTGGTGCCCCACAAGCAATGCCCACTTGCACAAGCAACAGATTGCCAACCTGTTGCCCCAGTGCCTGGCCATGTGGATGGATGTGGCACTTCAGGACAGGGTTTAGGGGTGGTGATGGTGGTGCTGGGGACATGATGGGACTGGATGATCTTGCTCGTCTCTTCCAGCCTTGATGATTCTGGTGTTGCCCCAAACCACATGCAGCACCTGGCACCTGGCCTTGTTGAACCTCATGAGGTTCTTGTGGTCCCACTTCTCAAGCTTATCCAGCCCTGTGTAGGCTATTCCGGTTCCCCTGCATGGCAGGACATCCAGAGGATTAGTGCCCACTCGGCAGCTGACCTGGAGGCTATGCAGTGACCCAAGGGAGCAACATGTTAATAAAGGATACTGATTTTCCAACTGTGCTCACTGCTGCCTGGTCCATGTTGGGGGCAAGACATGTGCTGGCAAGGCACCCGAGATTTGAACCTCACAGCCTCCTCACAGACAAACTCCAGAAGTGTGGGTTGGATGAGTGGACAGTGAGGTGGATTGAGAACTGGCTGAGCATCAGATCCCAGAGTGTCCTGATCTGTGGCAGAGTCTAGTTGGAGGCCTGTTGCTCCTGGTGTCCTCCAGGGTTCTATACTGGGCTCAGTATTGTTTAAGTTGTTCCTCAATGACTTGGACAAGGGGACAGAGTGCCTTCTCAGCAAGATTGCTGATGATACAAAACTGGGAGGAGTTGCCGATACATCAGAGGGCTGTGCTGTCCTTCAGAGTGACCTCAAAATGTTGGAGAGATGGGTGGAGAAGAACCTTCTGAAATTTAATAAGGGCAAGTGCAGGGTCCTGCACATGGGGAGGAATAACCCCAAGCACTGGTACAGGTTGAGCACTGACCTGCTGGGAAGCAGCTCTTCAGAGAAGACCTGGGGGTCCTGGTGGACAACAAGCTGTCCCTGAGCCAGCAGCGTGCCCTTGTGACCAAGAAGGCCAATGGAGACAAGAGACTCCAGGGAGACCTTAGAGTGGCCTTTCAGTACCTAAAGGGGCTACAAGATCTGACAGATATTGCAAAACTAAAAGAAACCTGGAAAACACTTCTGATATATGAATGGGAAATCCACCTTACTCATAGCGTTAAATCTACCAAAAGCGGCATCGATTGCAGGGTAATGCTGTAAGATGTATCAGTGTCTGTAGCAATCTATTTCTGGAAGCCACATCACTGCAAACCATTTGTATGTTAGACTCATAAAGCTACTTGTGGATTTAAAAGATGTTATTCTCATTAATGATATATAAGTAACGTGAGCCAAGACATTGCTTGTCACTTTAATAGAAGTCAGTGGCTTGTCTGAGAGATGGTGTCTTCAGACTGTGTACAAGAAGGTACTTAGTGAAATACAAAAAATATCAGTCAGTTTTGACTGGTCCAGACACTATTTTACAGATAGCTTTTAATTTTAAAAATAAAACCAAATTGTAATAGCTAAAGGTATATAACATTTTGCTTTTTATTATCAATCACTGGTTCTAAAATACAGCAACAGAGAAACAACCTGGGGATAATACAGCCAACAGTCTGACCAAGGGCTTCCAAGCACCTATGGAAACACTTCTGTTGACCTCACTACAGCTTGGATTGGCCCCCAAATTATTTTTGGTTTTGCAGTTTAAGACTTCAGTGACTGTGGATATGAAAATTAGTAATTTCTTATAAAGCTAATAAATAGTATGCACATGTGTCATTCTTATAAAATTCTTACAGGATTAAACATTGATACTTTTAATTTGTATAGTTTGTATACTATTTGGTTGGGTTTTTTTTATCTAGAAGTAATAACAGGGCAATAAATATTTGTCAATTCAGAGCATGTATAAAGCAGGTTGTTACAAAGATTTCTTTAATTTAGGTTTATTTACACAATTTTACTATGCAGAATTCTTTTTTAGTTATATATGTTTTAGAGTTAAGACTACTGTATCCTGCTAAAGCAAAACATTTCATTTC
>NW_008659909.1:67714-73241 GCF_000695815.1 Acanthisitta chloris
TGTCCTTCTTTAACATTTCAGAATATAAATTGATTTGGAATGTTCTGAATTGATGGAGACTTTCTGTTTTGCTCTTAAAATTTAGCTCTTAAAGTACATTTTCCTTTACAAGCTTTTGATGTATTTGTGGCTGCAGTACTGTTACTCAATATAAATAATGTCTGGCCACTGGGTAGACATATATTTATTTACAATAAAAATGGATGTATTAATTATTTCATTCAGTAGACAAGTATCATCATAAAGGCTGGGCTTATACAACATAGCAGGCATCACAGCAAAAATCATAAATACTGTACTTCTGTTTCGCTTGACAATGGCAGGTAATAGACTATCATTTCTGTTCCCTTAGCTACTGTATCCTTTTCTATCCATCATTCTTTATTGTTATTATCACACTTATTTCAGCATTCTTCTATCAGCAGCATTTAGTGACATTGTGAAAACGTGGTTCAGAAAGGCTGAACTTTTAATTGTGATGAGAAATAAGTTAGCTTAATTATTCTATGTAAGTAGAAAAGATGTGGTTTGTTCTTCTTCCTAAGTCCTTCCTTCCTAATCGCAATTCAACACCCTTTTTAAGCATTGCTATGTATGAACTTCATGCTGCTAGACAAATAAATTCTTTGGAAAAATGCACATTTTTATTTGGAAATAATGCCATCTCTTTGTTAGATTTGCAGCAATCCTATTTTGCCTCTACTGTTTTTAAGTCGAAAATGAAAAATTATTTAGAAGATGTTTGTGCATCATATTGTGCTGAATGGTATGTAGGTCAGCATGCTGCACCATAGCAGATAAGGCACAGTGAACAAGTGTTCTATGTACTTACAAGCAAATATCAGTCATAATAGAAGTAGACAGATCTACAAGAGCGTTTTGGCTTAGGAAATGTTTCTTGTCATTAGCATTTAAAAAAAGCTATGAGATTCAGGCCTATCAGCACCGATTCACAGCAAAGCCTGGCTTGCACAGGTTGTTATCTGTTCAGTACAGAGGTGCAGCTGGTTAGCAAATGGATTTGCAGATTTTTTTTTTTTAGCAGGGATGAGTAAAAAGGCAAAGAATCAGGTACTTACAACCCATTCAGAATGTAACAATTTTGTTTGTGTTATAAACCAAACCTTCTGTTTTTTTGCAAACTGCATTATTTTTAGAAACAGAACCAAGAAAAAACAACTGATTTAAAAAAAAATCTTTATTCATATTCCAGTTTCCCTAAGGGCTCCAATATCCATGAAGTAATACCAGCAAAGGGAGCAATGAAGACTGCAGACTTCCATGATTCAGTTTACGATGCTGCTTTATTGTGTTAGCAGTCAAGTCAAAAGGCAATATCTAATATTTTTAATTTTTTATTTCTTCTTCTATGTATTCTCAGAAATGTGAAGGGGGAAATATATGACTGATTCCCTCCCTAACGCTATGGCTGAAGATTAAGATAATTTTTGTTTTATGTGGAAGTGGAATCATTCCTTATAGAGATAATAGTCAGGGCTGATACTGAAAGTAGCTCAGTCATACCTGAATTGTAGGGTGCTGTTCTGCACAGCTATTTGCAAGGTGGTAGGAATGGGTTTCCTTTTTAAGGAAAGATGCTGTGCATGAGCTAGTGGGACTACATATCAGGTATATGAATGCTCTTCTTTCCTTAATGGCAGAGAAAAAGACTATAACATGAATGGAAATGGTGCTGTCAGAAAGCTTCCTTGGCCAACGTGGGGCTGATGACCCCACCAAAGGGCCATGTGGGCACATGTCCTGCCAAGCCTGCATGTGAGAGAAGTGACCAGCGCAGTTACTCAGTGAGAACCATAACCTCTTCTTGAGCTTCCACCTGAGTTTAAAGGGACCATGGGATGATTGTTAGTCTGCCTCAAGTACTTGGTAGCTGAAAAATAACTTCATAGTATATGAACTTAAGGAAAATGTCTGTACTTAGAAAAAATGCATGGCTACAGCCAGCGTCTTTCCATCATGGACCTTAACTTACAATGCTGGATTTACATGGAAATATGTGTCAGAAAAAAGTTCATGCTTTATTTATAATAGCATCAGCAGTCACTGAAATGAGGGTGGGAGTGGTGACACACCTGAAAATACAAGGGCTGGAACAGTCTTTCAGTCAATGTGCATGTGAGCTCTATCGGATACCTGCAACTGAAACATGACAGCTTGCCACACAGACCCTGTCAGTGAAGGCAGCAAGCAACCAATGAATCAAACAAGGAAAATGGCAATACAAGAGCTCAAATATCCCAAACAGTAAACACAAATAGGGCCAGTAAGTCACTGAGCCTACTCAACTTCTTTTTATCAAGTGATCAAATTGCTTCAAATTTTAGAGCATTGTTAAAAATATTTCTCCTATGTCTGAACCAAACATTAACATTTTATGAATACCAGCCTTGGACAGTGTCCAAAAAGGAAAGTACTAGAAATGTGTGCATCAAGGAGCACATTGCTGAACCCCTGCAGGCAGAGAACCAAAGCTTAGCATGAAAGGAATAAATACTAGTGAACAAGTATGAATGAAAGGATTTGATTGAATATGTAAGGGCTATACAAGTGCTGAAACTATGAGGTGAAATATACAGTAAATATTTGTATTGTTGACTTGGAAAAGGGAAAGAAAAGATATTTATGGCTGGACAAGTGAGAACAGAAAGCAATCATAAGTAAAGTGCCATGGAAAGTAGTGCAGCTTAATATTTAGGCTTTGATTTTGCACAGAGAAGTGCTAAAACTAGACAAATAAATGAATCAGGTAAATATAATTCAGAACGGAGTCTGTTGTTGCAGTTCTGCTTTTTAGGATACTGCTGCCTCATTCAATGTATTTTAGATGTGAATCCAATGACTTGCAAAGTGTGCATCTCCTGACAACATTTTCAGGTAAGACTGGAAACAAGAGAAGAGCCTCTCCAAATTAAGTTACTTACAGTGTCTGCTAGTCTACTGTAAAATTAGCTCAAATTTGCCAAGTTAAAATTATTTTCTGTTTTTCCTAGTATAAATTCAGCTCACTGAATTTAATTGACATTCTATGGGCATAACAGAGAGCAATGTTTGGCTCAGGAGCTACAAAAAGAAACATCTCCAACACCTTCGGATCTTACATTGAGCATCTTACTGTTGAGTATAGTAGCAGATCTCTACTGGTGCATACTTTGCAATTGACTGAAAAAACACTTTTATATGCAATAGCATTGATAAGATTCTCACACTTGTTCATGGAAGATGAGCAAGATTCCCTGGCTCTTATGTGTGTTCAGTAACAATACATGATTTGCCGGACAGAAGGAGGTGAGAGAATTCTATGCAGATTTTTTCTCAGATAAGTACCCTATAGTATAACCATTTTTAATGCACAACCATATGGAAATGTCTGTGCCATGAATTTAAAATGTACTTTGCTACTGGTTTGATGCAAATATTTTAGTTAAGTATTCATATCTTTATAGGTTTTGGAATTGTTAATTTATTGCTCGCCTTAACAAAGTTTATCTACTGATGGAAAGTAGATTCCTTTACCCTGAAAAAGCCAAAGTAGGAAGCTATAGTTTTCCCAGACTGGCTAAAGTTCATGTATTAAAAATAAGGGTGGCAAAGATACTGAACCATCTCAATAGAAATATGAAGATACAGTGCAGATGACCTGGACATAAATGTGAACTCCAAAGTGGGTCCTGCTCCATAAATACAGCATGTCCTTTTTATTTGCCACCACCATTTCCTTTGCCACCACCTACCTAAATGGGTGACAATATTTAATAGCCTGTGATGGGCTGGACTTTGCATACAGAAACCCAGAGTCACACACACAAAAAGGAAACCTTGCTTCAATAGCAATATATTTATAACAAATCATCAAATTATGAAATGCAATTCTGCACTAAAGCACAATTTAAATGTTTGCAATAAGAAATGTAACCCATCTCAGGGCCAGTGTATAGATCTAATAATATATCTTTGGATATATTGGATATAATGGAGATATATTTGATTGTGCATATAAATTTGTATATAGTATAATATTTCAATGAAAAATCAAGGATGACATCCTAAAAATCAGTAGTAGATCAGGGTAGATTTTATGTAGTGAAACTGCCATTGAAGACCAAATTATCTGTAATGTGCCAAATTCAATGTAATTTTTTGTGTCTTTGCCTTACCATAAGTTTGACATTTTCAGATTGTTGTGGAAAAACATGTCTGAGGCACACTAGGAGATAGCTTAGTTGTAAGACCTTGCATTAATTACAAAGTTCATGCTTATAACATCTATTACCTTAGTAAGAGACGTGACCAAAAAATATTTCTAATCTCAGAGCATGAATGAATGAAATATCACTTTGCTTATGCTGTAAAACCTGTCCCACCCAAGGGAAATAGATGGGAAGAACAGTTGAAGACTTAGAGTGCATTTGTCGAGTACTGACCATGTGGGCAGTGTTGTGTGAAGTGTGGGCAGCAGCAGCAGCACCTGGCCCAGACAGCCATCTGTGGTTAGCCCTTGAGTGTGCCTCCTCTCAAAGGCTTCCTGGTAGCTGCTGTTCTAGAAATGGCAAAGTGAGAGAATGTCACCTGCGAGGGACAAATAGTCTCAAGATAAGCTAATTGCCTCAACAGCTGCTACCTGCACAGAAGAACTTCAGGTCTACTGGGGTAGAATGAGGTGAGTGCAGAAATAATGCAGGTCAAGGCAGCCTCCCTGGGGAACATAGCGAACTGAATAGTTCCCCATGTCTCTGCCTCTTAGGGCCTACGACCTCAACCTCACTGCAGTCAAAGTTAAGTTATCCAGTCCAGTTAAAATCCTTGATATCCTCCATATCCCAAGGAGTGCAAGGCTGACTATTAACTAAAGAGCAACCATCCTGGCTGCTAAGATAGGTGCCTTTGTTATCTGCATGGGTAAATTTATTAAATTGCGAAGAAATGAAGAGACATTGTTCTGTGTGTCAAAAATGATGTAAAGTGTTTCTTTCTGACCCATCCCACTTTTCCCACTTACGTATGTGATAAATAAGGAAAGCATTGTGGGCCATGTTTGCAGCATGGAAATCAGGGGTCAGAACATCAGCTGTTGTGAAATGGTATTGTGTCACTGCAATAAACTGTGTTACGGCAATTTACACCAGCTGAGGACTTGGACCTAGATTTTTAGGAACATTAGATTAAACAATATTAGAGCAAAACTCTGTTTTAGGAAGTTCCACATTTTATGTGCCTGTAAATGACCTGTGACCTGTTCATGATGTATCAAAGGGAGAAAAGTAAATTAAATCAACAAAGGCAGTACATGATTAGTCTGATGAATCTCATGCAATTGTTTTCCAAGGCTGGCCAAGTCAAGCCTATACATGTAAATAGAAATCCACCGATTTTTTAATTTCAAAAGCAGATCAGCAGAACTCGATCTTGCTTGCACCAGTCCTGCTCATATCTTTGATTTGAGTGACAACACAATCAGGGCTTTACTCATCATAGGGTTAAATTCAGCCTCACAGTAACCAGAAGAAGG
>NW_008659909.1:73274-115967 GCF_000695815.1 Acanthisitta chloris
TTTACGTTCTTTATTACTCTATTGCCATAGCTGCTCTGAAGTATGGTACTAAAAACTGGTAAAACAAATACTCCCACTAAGTGCTGATGGAGGGCACCTGCTTTTCCCTGTATTATATAAAAAAAACACAGAAGGAAAAATTAATAATGAAACAATAACAGCTATAAAATTGTAGGCAATGTAAAATGACTGTGTTCAAGGATAGGAAACAAATGCCAAACAGCTCATGTCTTGTACGGATAAAAAATATTGTATGTATTGTCAGTAAGTCAGCATATACAGTATATTATTCTTTTAAACATTATGGATCAAATTTGTAAAATCCTTCACACCTTCATTTTGATCAGGGTATATCTAGAGTCAGTCAGGGGCAGGATTTTCAGGATATGTCCAAGCTCAAATAATTCTATTTCCATTCAAAGCTGAGATTCAGTTACTTAAGTCTTCTCTGAGAATGATTACTGGAGTTTGCCACATTGGGACAATGGGAAAAGAGGCCAGTTCTGAGCAAATAAAAACATACTGTGCAATTGCTTGATGTCTAGGTTATAAGTATTAGCACTTGTAAAACTGCTGATAAAATTAATTGAACATGGCTGAGACATCCCCAGAAAATCAGATGTATTGATGTGATATGACAGAGTGCTTCAATGTATGTCTGAAATAAAGAAGTGGGTAAGAGAACATGCTAAGAGGAGAGGAAGAGAAGAGCTTGAAGGTGGCAAAGAAAAGATGTGATTAAACAGGCTAATTAATGTCTGGGGAGGGAGGTAGTGTAGATATCCTTAGTAGGTGTGATTTATAGGCAAATATGTATCTTCTAGAAGCTCCCGGGAGAAAGGCTGATTCCTATGCTGGTAGTGTGCCTTGAAAAAAGGAGGCTTTCAGCCCTTTGTTGCATCGCTTTCATTGGCATTTTATTCTATACAACATTTTAGTCACACCAAAAATACCCTCATCTCAACCCCGGGATGCAGTCTTTCTGTTTCACCATTAGGTCCCATCCTGGTTGCACTAAAACAACACAGATTGTTTAGAATACCTTTCTCTGTTACTGTAAGGTCTCACAGTAATCTCTTTTGGTCCATAATCAGCATCTAGAAATGTCCCCATAACCAAATGGGTCTTCTATCTTAAAAGACATTCCAGAAATGAAAAAGCAGCCTTCACTGGATAACTGGCTCAGCCAGCCCTTTTGCAGGCTTCTTCCTCATCCCAATTCCTTTTGGCTGTTTGCTCACATACAAACAATAGAACTCTCTATCCTGATGTGACACAAAGTAATGCACTTATTTAGGCATTTTCAGGAAACAACAACATCCGAATTAAATAACTCTGCTGGATGCAAATGTGGGAAAGCACATATATATACATGTGTACAAATACACACTTTTAGAAATGCTCATTTGGCAAATTAATAGCCTAAAGACTCCTGAAACAAAATAAACATGCAAGTAGTGATTTACATGAAAAACCATTTCCTTCTGATTAAAGTGTCAGTTCAGCGTAAACAGGGTAGAACAGGGCTTCTAAAGGGAAGGTGGTGAACCCCTTACTCACAGTGCCGTGCTGCTCCTCAGCATGCAGTGACACAGGGGTTCATGCAGCTACTTTTTGGAGTAATTGCTCATGTTGTAAAACAGAGGCTTACAAGCTGGGGCTTTGTCATTTGGTTATGAAATTAACTGATTTGTGCACGTATTCCTGTAGATTCAAATATTTTATCAGTATGGAGCGCAAGGCATAAAGGCCATTCCTGTGCCACAGCTGTCTGAAGTATATATGTGAGGGGAACAAAATGAAGTGAAAAAGAAATTTATGCAAAAAAAAATTCTAAAAAAGAAAGGGAAACTGTCCTTGATGTTGGAGCTTGTCTTGCTTTATGCAGGAATTCTGTTGTTACTTTTGAAAATGTAAAAGCAGTTCCAAAGCACATTGGCACGTGCATGAAACTGCAATACTCACTTGGCACTGCCTGTTCCCAATGCTGGCAGTGCGGCGCATAGACCTCTTTAGCCTCTTCCTCTGTTGTTTTCTGCACAAGAGCCAACCATTGTGGCTACTCATGAGGCAAGGCTGGCAGCTGAAGAACCCAGATGCCAAGCTCTGGATTGTCTGTCTGTTCGGTTTGTGGCTGGTCTCTTCCCTGGCATCTGCCCTGGCATTGCAGCAGGCTGTGTAACCGTCTGTGGAGTTGGGTTCAGGATTAGTCTTCTGCTGGATAGCATGCTCTCCTGGTCACTGTTTGCCTTTCAAATTACCCTTGATTATGAGGAATGCGTTTGTCTCCTGCAGACTCCACCTAGGATACGTGTGTTCGTGCAGTGCTGTCTGCTGGATGAGAAAGGGTGGGTGCTCCCCTCCCTTGTCACAGCATGGTTTTTGCTTTAGAGAAGAGTACAGTTAATTTCAGGACATAAACCAAACCATCCCCTCTCAGCCAGAAAAAAATTCAAGTTGAATGTGATATGTCTTTCATATGGCTGAGCCCCCCAGGCCCCAGCAAAGGCGTGAAGAATGCCATCTTTGGTTTGTGTTAGCCCACATGCCTGCAAGATTCTGCTTGGGCTCTAGCTGGTTTTTAGTCCACTATAAGTGTTACAGATGAGCAATATAAGGTGGTTGTTTCTCCATTGGGGTATTTAGCCTTGACATCCAGAAAAAATCAGCAGGTGAGCAGGGAAACTTCCAGGACAATAGAAACCCTGCCAGCATGTGTCTGAAGGGTTAAAATGTCTTTTTTTTCCTGGTTTATTAGTATAATGTTATTATACCTCCTGACAACAATCCTTAATTTTTAGTATATATTCTTCCACTTTTCTTCTTTTGGACTCAGAGAATACCAGCTGACCAGAATCTATCGGTCTCTGGGTCAAACTTCTTTGGCACCAGGACAATAGAAACCCTGCCAGCATGTGTCTGAAGGGTTAAAATGTCTTTTTTTTCCTGGTTTATTAGTATAATGTTATTATACCTCCTGACAACAATCCTTAATTTTTAGTATATATTCTTCCACTTTTCTTCTTTTGGACTCAGAGAATACCAGCTGACCAGAATCTATCGGTCTCTGGGTCAAACTTCTTTGGCACTACATCTGCCAAATGCTGGAGTAAGCAAGGGAATGGTTTCCTATATTGTGATCAGGCTCTTACCCCACTGACATGACATTCATCTCAACCCTGATTTTCAAAGGGCATTTCTTTTCTCTGGAGTCTATGGATTGGTATAACTCCAGGTCACTGCATCTGCATGTGAATATGTTGAGAAAGGCAGGAAAAAATGACTGAAAGACCTTGATGTGAAACTGCTTTTGAACCCTTCTAGTATTATGAAGTTGTGTTTATAGATGTTATGTCAGAATGTTTCTAAAAGAAAGTTTTTGAAGTGAGAAAACAGCAAAAGTCCTTTTGCTGGTAAGCAAATTTGTAAGAGATACTAGATGGATGTGCCTAATTCAACATTTGTGTATGCTGGGCCAGACATAGCATTGTAGAATCATAGAATAGTGTGGGTCAGAAGGGACTTTTAAAGGCTGTCTAGACCCATTCCCACTGCGAGGTGCAGGGACATCTTGAACTAGATCATGTTGCTCAGAGCCCCATCCAACATGACCTTGAGTGTTTCTGAGGGTAATGGACAACACGGGGACTCATATTCTTTTTGTGGATCGTATCTATTATGAGACATCTGAGAAAAGAATACTGTGCTAGAGGAGCCATTGCTTGGCCCAGGTGGACGTGTCTTCTTGCTGGGAATGAAGGCAATACTGCACTACCTGAGTTTGTTCTTTTTCCTCTTGCACTAGCTCATGCTTCAGGTGTCTCGTACCCTCTAATATTTCATACAGCTAGGAGTGCAGAAGTGCAGGAGGGAGCAGCACAGTGCAGCTGTGTGACTGATGCCCCATGGGTGCAGCCAGTAGCATTGGTATGCTCTCAGCACATCAGTAGAGATTGTCACACCATCTATCAAAGCCTGCCACGAGCATTGTGTTGCCTACCCAGTCAGTTCCATCATATCCAGAGCTACTGCATATCCAGTCCATCTCCAGGGTTTTTTTTTAGCACAAGTTACTTTGAAAAGCATTTCTGTTTGGAGCTGGAAACACTCTGAGAAAGGCCAGTGTCCATGTTATTCTTTCTGACTGGAGGCAAAGAAAAAGTGGCTTTTCGACAATTCATCAAATTCTGTTTGGACCAGAGAACTTTACTGTGGTATTGTGCCAAGCTACAATGCCAGCTTTCAGTAAGATGTCAGAAGATAATTTAAACAGAAATTTCATACTCAGAATAGTATTGAACAATGCCTTTACTATTCTTTTAAGAATTAGGATCATATATAAACCTCAGAAATATAATATGTCACATAGTCATTTGCAGTGACCAAGAAGCCTATAAATTTTCTAGTTAGTACCAATCTTAATAGTATTAACACTAGTTCTTTTTGTTTATAGAATACATGTTTGCTATCATGAGGAAATAGAAAAATTTCAGCCTCACAAAATTGTCAAGTTGTTTTAATAAGCTTTATCACAAGAACCTGTTGGTGATTTCTAGCATGTAATTTGCTTTCTGTTGTAATACTAAATAACTCATAAAAAAAGTTAATTTTCCAGATCTAGTTTGGATTATACTTCTACATTTGACAGCAAGTACAAATTCTGGCAGCAGTATGCACAGGTAAACTTTTTCCACTTTTGAAACTCACACTGCATAAAACCCTATAAGCCAGTCATAAGGCTCTTGTGTAGCCTGGACTGCTGTTTTTCTTTCAAAGCTTCTAACCTCTGATGGCCTCTAAATCTGCTCTTAAGGTGTTTCATGTCTGTAGCCTGTACAAATGACCAGAATCAGAGAACATACATACACAGTTGTGTTTGCTCTGCCGATCATGGGGAGCTGATGTTCACGTTAAAGAAGATTGTGACTGGTTGGCTACAAGTGCCCTCCTGCCCCACAAAATAGGGTGATGCTGCAGCATGGTTCCAGGATATGCTGTGAAGTGCTCTGAATTGTGGCTGGGAACAGAATCAAAAGATTTTCATTTTACCCATGACATGCACTGTGCTTCTTTTATACCCCTTTCATACTCTGATATAAATCAACAGAGGCACATGCTTATCACTTTTTACATCAATAAATCCCTTCTCAAAGACTCAAAACACATATTAGTCATCTGTTTTGAAAATCCAACCTAAGGAACAAAATATAGAAACATTATCATTATTTGAAATTATATTTGGACAACAAATGACAGATGTATGCTGGTGTTGCATTTACCTCTTTAATCACATTATTTTACAAAATATGTAATTTTGGTCTCTCATCCCTGAAGAATTTAATCAGTAGTGGTTGGACCATGTTGATAGTACATAGTCAGTTTTTTTGGTACAAACTCCTATAAGAACAAGTTGGCAGAAAAAAATAATATTTAAAACCTCATTAAAAGGAGCAGCTAAGGTTTGGCACAAACAAATCTCAGTGTGGGAATTAATTCTTTTTCACCAAATTAAAAAATATTGGTTTGATGGTTTTAAAATTATATCTGTGCAGCAAAAAAAACCCCCATACCTCCTCCCCAAAAATATAGCTGATCTGCTGTTTTTGATGCTTTTTTTGTGCTTGTAGAATTCCTATACAGCTTCTATTTAAGATGAAATTTGGCAAGTGATTAGACCATAATATGTCTAAATGCTTTGTGTATTTTGGGAAAAAAAATATAAAAAAGAGCTGAGATAATAAAGCTCCAAAAGTTGCTGCTGCGTGTGTACTGCAAGTGCTTTTCAAAGAAGTTTCATAAGATTTTTAATTAGGTGGCTAAGACTGTACATGGTAGACTGGAACTGTTTGGTCTGTGGGGTAAATAATGTGCATTTTAAAAACATTTATAAATACATATTCCCCCACTTGACAGTGCTATTCCAGTCCACTGAGTAAATAATGCATATTTTTAAAAATTCATAAATACATATAATATGTAAAAAAGCTGCCCAGATACTGTATGTGTGGGACCTAGAAACTTGGAGGATGCTGAAACAGACACAGTCCCCAAGGATAATGATACATACTCTATAACCTCCCATGGAAGTTTTCTTTTAAAATAAAGCAAGGAAGGAAATTCTATAGAACAAATTACACTCAAATAAGATGAAGGCTGTGACGCAAACCTCTAGAACTCTGCAGAGTCAAAGCAAAGTTTGCCTTTGTCCTCAGATCATGCTGCTGAGTTTTTTTACTCCATTCCTTTCTTTTCCTTCTTGCTACCTTAAGAACAGCATGATTTAAGAAAAGAAGGTCAGCATTCATGTTTCATATCTTGAGCCCTGTGATTCTGAATGCCCATGGATTATTCAGATAGAAATGCTTTATTTCTATTCATTAGTTTTCTGGATTTGGGTTTTGTAAAATTAATTTCTTAATTAAAGGAATATAGGAGTAATCTCAAGCAGCCACAAACCCCTGGTTTGATGTAGGAAATGCAGAATCTCTAAGTAAGAAGTATAGATGGATAGGTCAGGGCTTTCACTTTTGTAGTGCTTTATGCAACAAAATGCTGAAGCACACTCTTAAACTTTAAGTGTGTGCTTATACTCACTCCTACTCAGCAAAAAACTTAAGCACATCCTCCAATCAACTTTAACTAGAGCATATGTTTATATGGTTTTTTTGAGTCAGTGCTTAAAGCTACACCGATAAAGGAGCCCTGACTGATTCTCTATCAGCAAGATTAAAAGTCATTAAGGTGTGTAGACCTGCTGGGAGTTGTGCTATATGGTGGTCAACAAATCTGCTCCCTCCTTCTCTGTGCATTTATTCACAGGTATGCAATAAGGTGTGCCCACTGGGAGCAAATTCTGCCCAACCTGAATGGCAGCACTTCATGTCATCCTGAATTTTATATGGTACAGAAGAAAATGAGACCCCAAAGAGAGCTGGTTAACGAAGTTGTCCATAAAATTACAGGGAACCAGTCTGAGAGAAAATATTATGAATTTTAACCTCTGGTTTTGTTGGTTTTTTCCCCTCCTTCTATACAGAGACTACCTTCATGTGATCTGGTACCTTAGTGAAATTATTCCTGTGTGTATCTTTACATTATTTTCTTAGCTTCTAACTACTGTATTTCTGCACAGTTTTGTATCTGCTAGCCCCAGCATTTACAGCCTACGAAAACCTCATAAATCTACTTCATTTTTCTAATAAGACATGAAAGTCCTTAATTGGCCTTAATGAAATGCACTTAAAGGGCAATAAACGTGTTTAAGCCCCTCTTTCAGGGTGAGCTACAGTACTCTCACTCTGCTCTGTTTTAGCCTTTGTGGTAATTAATCACTTATTCATATGTGGCACATCAGTAACAAGATCAAGCAACTACTGCACAATTGCATGATAATAAGCTGCTCATATATGTGTCAAGATTTAGCAATCCTTTTTAAAGCCTAATTTAAACTCATTTTACAACTAAGCAGGCTGCTTCTCTGAAGTATTTCTACCCAGTATCTTTTTTACATATTGCTGCTGAAATGCCATCTTTTTATTTTGTTTATAGAGCTGCATTTGCCTTAAATCTACTCATGGCACCAGAGTGAATTACAGCAATATGAGAGCCTTACCATTGTATTTTTGCAAAGGCTTTATCTTTGATCCAAGACCACAGTCACCCTCACACAGAAGGAAAGGCTGCATAATTAGCATCCATTAGGATAACATTTAAAAAAAGTAATGAATTACAGTGAAGGTTTATTTTCCAGGCTGCTGAGACTGTGTCCCCTGTGAATCTCATGCTGCTTGCCTCTGTCTGCGGGCAAGTGCATGATCTGGGTGAAGGGAACCAAAGTTATTTCCTAGAAATCAGGCCTTTGATTCCTGGCAATCAGACTGCTCCTAAAATCTGAACTCTGATTTGGATTTTCTGTAGTTTCCAGAATTTCATTCTTCAGATACAGAGCAGCATATATGTAAGAGTCTGAGTTCAAGTAATGTTGGCAAAAGCTGATGTCCTCTGCCAATCCACTGTCCTGAAAGGGAAAACAACAGGGTGCAAAATGTATGTGAGACAGATACTTGCTTTTACCAGTCAGGTGTTGTACCCCACAATGATGTACTCACAGAAAGTGACCTGAGCATTTATGTTTGGTTTTCTAACAAACAAGAGGTCAGGTCAGTGCTTACTACATACAAGTATAAAATGGATATACCAGTCTCAATGGATTTTCTCAGGTGGAAGAGTTGTTAAACGTTATTTTTAGTTTCAGTTTTTGGAATTCTAGAGCTTAGTTTGTGTGAATTTATTTTATAGCACCAGTAAATAATGCCTGCAAGATCATGTTTAGATTTCTAATGATTATTTGATGTTTTGTAGGTATTCCCAGTTCTTCAAAAGTTGTCCATTGTCATATTTGATCTACGAGAAGCAGTTTGTGTTTCTTATGCATACAGGGACTTTAAAATCACTTCTTGATCCAGCTCCCCACAGTAACCTGGATATGGTAAAAACGAAGATAGTCATCTGTGTGTGCGCCTGTGGGAATGTGTGTCTTGGCTGTGGTAAGGTTGTCAGTAAATCTGGAGACATGCCGTATATTCTGGCAGCTCAAGATTGACACCCATGTATATTTTCTGTTTTGGACTCAGTTTTAGTGTAGGGAGATGGGAGGAGGAAGAACACAAGCCCTAAGTACAGAAGATGGACCCATACCATCTTCTGTACTTAGGAGCTTGTGGGAGATGCCCTGATTGAGGAAGCTGTTTCCAGAGAGGATGGTACAGTACTTGGAGGAGAGTCTGTCACAAGACAGATCTTTTTGTTATACAAGCAGCTTACGGTACATATTGCTGATCACTTAAAACTCAGAAGCAGAACACAGCAGGTTTTTGTCAGTCTTGAAATACCCTCATACCTAGAGTTAAGCAATTAGAGAAAATAGCCAGATTGGAAGAATGGAACAATTAAAACCCTATTAAACTCTTTTCAAAAGTGGAAGATAGCTAGGAAAGGTTTAAATAGTTCTTCAGTCTGTAGCTACAAGCAATTGGGACCAGCAGGAAAGAAGGTAGTTGGAAGATGGCCTTATTCCACCAGTCACTCATTCTGCAGGAGCTGATGTTGTCAGTACATTGCAAGCTCAGGCAGAGGAGTCTAAGCCATGAAATAGTACCACAGAAGTATGAGGATTTATGCACCACAATTAAAAATGTAGTGGAAAAGCATTTGTTTAACAGAGAATATCAAAAAGAAAGTGGAAACAGTGAAGAGTTGGGACTTGACCAAATCTGAAGACTCCATTTCCGTTCTCAAGGCTCTCAGTCTCTCTGATAAGAACCAGAGTGTACCTGCAATGTGGGACAAGATACTCTGAGAGATGTTATGGGAAATCCTAAAATTAATCCTTGACAAAGCTATTCAGAATTATCAAGCACAGGAAGCCACTAGGCTGTGGTAGATTTGGGGAAGCTTATGGAAGGTTATAGGTGCTGTGAGGTGTTGGATGTGGCACAGAATGTAAAATGCTACCTCAGAGGGCAACAGAGATGGGGATGGGAACAGGGAGGAGAAAGCTTCTAGAAATATTCCTTGTACACCCTTTTTAGGAATAATTCTCAGCAATAGATATGGGGTTCTTTTAAATAATCAAGAACCTGGTCCCTAAGGCGTTTCAGAAATATGTATTAGAAAGAATATACAAATGTAATATTAGAAATTGGAAAAAAATCTAAGAGAATGGCTAGAGCATTTCACAGTGGGCTTGTGTTCTTGCTACAGTATACCATGGAAGCCAAAAGTGTAAATGGGTTAAAAAAGAGATTGTGGTACCAGTCATCAGTTGCAACCTCTGGTTCAAGAAGCCCTTAAACCAGCTTCTGCTGGAAGCCAGCAAAGCACACTAGGGGATCAAATCATGCCACATCTCATACTCTTTGTTTCAGTATTAGCTGCTAGACAGTGTTGGAGATAGGATATTGGGAAAGATAGACCTTTGATATGACCTCATATAATGGCATTGTGGTAAACTGAGAAAGCTATAAAAGCTTCTCCCTATGCCAAAAATATAGTCCAAGTCAAAATAAAGAATAAAATAAAATACTGGTGGCACAGGGAAAACTGGCATTAATTTGTTTATATTGGCTGGAAAAATCCTTGCACTTGTCCTTAACTGTTATTTGTATTCTTACTATTTTTCTGGAATATTCTACTAGAGAGAGAAAGAAGACTGCATATCAAATCTATACACTTCACACACAGTTCATAAATGCCTGATGCTGGATATAGGACAGTTGTCAGGAATTTACACTGCTCAGGCTTTGAAATAAGGTTGTAGATGCAATACTACTGATCTCATTATCCAGCAAATTTGTACAAAACCACAACTAAAAAATACTAAAGGGTTTCAATTCATGTAGGCTGTAGTCAATCTCATCTCTATTTAGCACTCTCAAATTACAGAGCAGCACTAATGAATCAAGCATGGGTTATCCACTGCTACCATTTTGTTCAACTGAAAACTGAAAACCAGGATACTCACATTGTTAGAAAGTAACGTCAGAATCCCTAAAGACTTGCAGAAATAAAAAGGGACAGATAAAGCAAAATAGGATTACTCGGAACTTGGGAATTTCTACCATGTCATGAAAATGATGCTATGTGTAGCTACAACACAAGAAAAGAGGCAGAACTAGCAGTGGTGTCACAAAGAGAAGCCTCAGGGTTGCAGATCTTACATGCTTTTTTAGTTTTTCATCCCTGAGGAATGAACAGTAGGGATGAATTGATAGCTGATGGGCTTAGTGCTGTCTGTCAGTCATGCTGCTGCTGCAGTTACGGGTCTGCAGAACAGCACAGGGCCACTGGTGCAAGCTGGTCTCTCTTTTTTATTTTTATGTTCTTATATCCTTAAAGAACTGGCTTTAGAAAATTCCAATTCTGCATTATTTTGATATTATTGTTGTTATTGTCACATCTAGTGGGGAAAGGAGGATCTGTATTTTTTAAGAGGTTTGATGCAGATTAAATAGTTGATAGATGCTCTTCTTATTTGCTGCCTAACGACGACTCAGGTGCTGACCACAATGGCAAGAAAGACAAGGAGCCTTGGCCATCTACACAGTAGACACCGTGCCAGGTGAGCAGGCTGTACATTTGTGTTGCTGAGTAAGCATCTTGCTCATTTTTGGTAATATGAGCAAGTGCACCATCTCCACCCACTAGAAAGCTGGCATGATATGGTAGTACCAAGTTACATGGATGCAGACCAAAATCCTCATACATTTCACTAGGTAGTGGGCTGAAATGAATGGAGGGAAAATATCTGTGTGGAAAAATCCAGTTTTGTTCTGGATTCTTATAAACAAGGAGATTTCTGCTCATGATCAGAGGCAGACTTTTAAATGCTCTACTATTTAAGACCATGCTGAAGTGTAAGTTCATTTGATTTCTGAAGATCCACCAACAATTTAGACTGGATTGGTAAGGCTGCTGTTATTGATTTGCTAATGTGATCCTCGATCTAGCCATCTGTTGTTCCCTTCAAATAAGTTTTGAATTTTTTGCTGAACATCAGCTAAAGGTGCTAAGAGATCATGCACAGTGTGCACAGTGCTCTCCATCCAGGTAAAAAATGCTGCCGCTTTTCTAGGTGCAAAGTGAAGAGAGAGGAAAAGATGATACTGTGGGGATGATACTGCTGGAAATGAGAAAATGAGAGGATGTCTTGATGGACTCAGCGGTCCTAGAGTTGTTATCTGCGGTGAATGTTTACTTTCTGGTCTTTAGCATAAAGATGAAAAAAAGGTCAGTGTTTTGGCTCTGATTAGAGCAACAAGTAGAAATATAATGAAGGAAAGTAGAGAATAGAAACTTGGTGCCAGGTTTAGAGACTTTTTGAGAAGAAGATTGCATCTCCATGATGGACTTTTCTTCAATTAATTTTTCAGTTGCTTTTTTTAACTCATTTATATTTTCCACATTACATTCTACAGTGTAATTGAGTATGGGAAAGTACATCCCCCTTTGTGTCTTACAGCCTCTGCTTGACAGAGTCATTGAGTGCCTGCTAGTTTGGATGGTATGAGATACAGTGAATGACCTTTCCCTATTCACCTTTCCTACACTGTTCATGACTGTCTATTGCTCTTCCTCTCAGTCATTTCTTTTTCCAAGCTGAAAACTCCTACTCAATCTAGTTGTTTCGCATATGGCACTCACTCCACACCTCTGATTGGCTTTGTCACTATCCACAATACCTTTTCTGAATCTATTGTAACTTTTTTGAGGTGGCTGATTAAAATATCCAGTTCGTGCAGTATTTGAAATTATAGGTGAGCAAGGCAGAGGCAGAATAATGTTCCCATTTTCTTCTCTGTTCCTTTCCTAATAGTTTCTAATGTTTTACTGGCCTTTTTTGAGTATTACTGAATGTTGAACAGATATTTTTAAAGTATTATTCAAAATTACTTGAAGAAATCTTTCTTAGCCTCAATACTAGTGAGAAACCCTACACTTCTGGCTGTGTAATTAAGATTTTTTTTCTCCTTGTTAATGACTTTGTGTGGGACAGTGCTTAATTTTGCTGCTACTGCACTGTTCAGTCCCTCAGAATTTTAAGAATCTTGTGTAACTCTTTGGTCAGTTTTAGTTCTGAGGATCCTGAAAAACTTTGTATCATCAGCAAACTTTCTCAACCTTACCATTTGTTTTCTGTTCCACATTATTTATAATACGTTGGAGCACACAGGTCTGCCTGTGGTTCCCTGAGGAGCTGGTAACCTTCCTCTAACAGGAAACCTCCACTTTACTTTAACTCTTTCTTTCCTGTCTTTTAACCAATTATTAAGTCATCAGAGGACTTTGAGTCTTATTCCACATTGATTTAATGTCTTTAAAAGCTTTCGGTGAAGGATCTTGCCAAACCTATTTTTTTCAATCAAAAAATACGTTCTCAGCTGGATGACTTACTATTGTTAACACTTTCATTACATTTTAATGGATTGGTGAGGTATGATTTCCCTTTGCAGAAGCTGTCCCAATGTATCATGTTTATTTACACCTCTACTGCCCATGTTCCTTATTATTGATTGTACCAAATTTGACCCTAATGATATCAGACTTATGAAGCTGTAGTTCTTGGCATCTTCCCCTGGGAAACTTTTTAAAAATCCATCAGAGTTGTCATTTTTCATTACATGATATGAGGAATGAGTTACTTACAATTTTAGAAACTTCCTTTAGAACTGTGGCTATATGAAACATGACAGAATTTATCCTATTTTCTATTTTCCTCAATTTCTTCCGTTTGAAGGATGTTCACGTATTTTGTTTAGCTTTCAAACTTCTTTTATACTTTGCTGCTTAAGCCAAACCAACTTTACTGTATTTTTAAAGTCTTTTTTGATAGGTGATTTATGTATTTTCTAAAGCTAGTGCCTTAGACCTGAAATATTTTGCCATTTTAGCTGCTCCTTTTATTTTTTTTTTCCAGTGTAATCTTTGTCTTTACTTGCATTCCATGTTGCCACTGGAAAGAACCCACAGTCTATTATTTTCCAAAGTCTTATGATCTGTAAACAAGTCTCATGATTGTGCAGGGGGTTTGATTACAGGGTTCCAGCTAATGGAATAATGAAATTGCTCTGTCTGTGTATCAGTAGCCTCCTAATGACCTATGAGCTTGCTGCCAGTTTCAAACAAATTTGATAGAAGGATAGATTTGAAATATTACTGCATTTCTAAAGTTTCATTTAACTTGTCTGGTTACCAAAGAGGGATCTTGACTGAATGATTGCACTGAGCTGAAAGTCAGAAAAGGTAAAGCTCAGGCATTACTCTGTCAGCAGATGGTTATACAGTCAGAAATAGAGCAAATGCTGTCTCTTGCCTGATAGAGATGAGAATCTAAGAGTCTGGTGCTGGGAGAAGTTTTGAGAGAAGTGGCACACAGATAAGTATAATACCTGGTTTCATTAGCTCTTCAGCTTGTGAAGTCAATTTCCTAAAGTTTGAGTTGACAACATCACTAAATTATGGCTAAATTATGTCTTTGACCAGGAATATTCTTTAAAGAGGAAAGACTAAAAGCCCACTTGTGACTTCCTACACTACTTTGTCAGGTGAGGCAGCTTCATCCCCTGCACTAAAATTCCCTTAGAAATCTGTTCCAGAGGTATCTAGTCTTTTGGACTCTTTGCCCCGGGGAAGTGGATGAGAAACAGCAGCTGCCTGTACGGCCATCTCTGTATACCCCCAAGGTTTGCTCTGACCTCTTCCAGATCATGGATGTTGAGACAGGCAAGAAAGACTCGAGCTGAGCCTGATAGCAAAATGCTGCAGTGTGGAGGGGGATTAGACTGCCATGCAAGTGTCTGCAAGGAGGGACCCTGTTGTTTCAGGGTGCCCTGATGCTGCAATGAGGGTGCTTGAACATGACCATATCATCCAAGTGAGCTTATCTAGCTCGAATGTCTGCTCTGAACTGTGGTTCTCCTTGCTCACTTACATGCTGCTTAATCCCATGCAGGATCACCCTGATAATTTGGAATAATAAAAAAAAAAATCAACAGAACCAAACAACTTGATAATATGTGCTAAGGAGAGTTGGCATGATTTGCTTGTCTGTAGCACTTAAAAATGAAATGTTCCATCAGCAGGCTTCCTCAGTGCCATTCAAGGTGATGTAAACATCTACCAAAAATCTGAATAAAGTCATATTTCTAACAGTGCAGGCAAAAATTCTGACCTAGTTTAATCAGTCACTGTGCTTTTCTGGTTGTTCTGATTTGTTGTTCATTTGCGTTGGGCAGCTGGACAATAGGATTTTGCATGGGCCACAAACAATGATATAAAACAGCAAGATGTACTGTATTTTACTGAAACATAATATAAAGGGCAGCAGGGGACTAGTCAAAGCCCAATATTCTAAGACTGTAATTTTTTATCACTAGTTTATTTCCTAAACCAAAATGTTTTTGAGTATAAATATTGGATGAAAGCAAAGCTACACCATGTTTGCTGTCATGAAGGCAAGACCAAAACCTACTTTTTATTAGAATTAAATTAATATGGCATAAGTAGTTTTATAGTTTTAACATTTTAATATTATTTATGTTCTAACTGCTCTGCATAAATAGAACTGTTCCTTGCTTCTTTTGGTTTTACTACTAATAAAAAGTAATAGGCATAATAATTCAGGGACTGTTTGCATTTCCAGGCACTTTTGTTCTGTCATGTTTACCTACTCAAGGAGACATACTGAAAGCCAGACCACAAGAAGCTTTAACACAAAATATAGCAGCCACTTTTCAAACAAACTATGTATCTGGGAGCAGGAGAAGCCTAAAATGAATGCTTACAATTAGGATTATTGATGAAAGGACTTTCCAATAAAAGAGGGTGGAAAAAATAGCTCTGTGCAGAAATCTACTAGGATGGGTTTTCAGTTTTATTCAGTGCATTACAGTAATTACTTTATAGATATATTAACAGACATATTTCCCTAATTACCAATTGATTTCCCAGACTACTCAAAAATATGCAGAAAAATAACTCTACCTTGTGATGGACACGAAGGTAAGTTTTTAGCACTGACAACTTGTTGCATTTCATTTGACAGTAAAAGGACTTAAGAAGTGTGGAAGAATGCCATCAGTCCCAGAGCCAAGAGGCCAAGAATCTCAAACAATCACCAGAAAACCCATGAAGTTAGATTGTGCTTCCAGGGTCTCTAATAACAAAGGGGGAAATGTAGATTTCCTCTGCTAACATGCCAGAGGATGTGGTGTATAAGTAGATTTTTCACATTTAAAGGTATATTTAGCAGTACAGCCTGGAATATATAGAAGGAAATAGGTGATGTTCTGTAACTCATAGAAGTTTTTCCTTGGACTTCCCTGGAGCCAGTAATGTATACAGTACACATTGTACTGCTGATAGATTTATGTTAAGCAGTCCACATGTAACTTCTTTCTAGTCAGCGCTGAAAGGTTAGGCAATGTTGCCTTTTCACACACACCAGCTTCAGAGAGTCTAAGCCTTCCCAGGCTCTTGCTGCTTCCAGTGCCCCCTATGAATACTTCAGAGCCCTACAAGGTTTAAAACTCCCTGTCCTGACTCAGTCTCTAAACTCTTCCTTGCCTCATTGACACTTTGGGGAAACTAAACAGTTGGGCTTCCTTACCTAAAGGCAGCTTTTCTGAAAACATCTCAAAACCTTTGATCAGTGACTGCTTAACGCGGAGTGATACCTTTCAATTATACATAATATGGTATCACTTCAGAAGTTTTTCATACAGTGTCCTCAAACACAAATCATATTTCGTTTGTGGGTCTCTAATATCTCTTGCCAAGTAAATTATGTCAATTGCATTAGCAATCACAGAGTATGTGATTTCACTATTTATATGTACTACCGTAAATTTTCCATTGTTCCTGTAAAGGGCATAGTCCTTCTTTCATATTTGTGTGGTTTATGGGTTGCAAACAGAAGGGAGTGAGATGTGGGTTTTGTGATTATTAGGCATACTAAGGAGAATAGGTTACACTTTTATCACTGCCAGCTCTGGTCCCATTCATTCCACTAATGCCACAAAAGGCAATTGAATGTCCACGGACTTCAAATGGCTTTGCATAGCATTTACAGAGGCATATAGTTGATGCAGCTTATTAACAACTATTGACTAAACAAGCACAAGAGCCTTGATTTTGACTTCCTACATGGGGTGAGTATGATCACAGCCCGTGTCTGTTTTCACTTCCATTAATATAGCAACACCAGCACAGAAGTCAGTAGAATTGTTATACCGGCATACATTTACTAAAAGTTAGAGGAAAATTAGGCCCTAAGTCTCCTTTGCCTGAGTCATGTTTTAGTCATTGATCATTTTATCCTCAATTTGGGATAAGCCTCGATGAAATTTTGCACAGCCCTATTGTGTTTGTAATCTAAAAAGAGGTTAAGGAAATAGCCACACTGGGAGGAGTGACAATATGCAAATGCCTTTGCAAAGCACATTCATCCTCAGCAGAGTTGTAACATGTCCCATGGTTCTCATTAAGGGTTCTTTGCTAAATCTTTTTGTTTTTCCTGTCTTACTGGCAAATGTTTACTATTCCCAGATACTTACTGTATTTAGCATCAAACTGTGGCTGGAATCAGACAGCTGCTGAAAATGTTTGTGAGCACAGAAAATGCTGCAGATAAATAAAAGGCAAAGGTGGGAGCAGGGGAGGAATTCCCACATCCAGCATGGTCAAAGACCAGGGAATGGGTTATGCTTTCCTCCACAGTGCTGCTCTCTCACAATCTGCACAGTGCCCCTTTAAAAAATGAAATATTCTCTGCAGGTCTCTAAAACCGATGATAACTTAAACACGCATCCTCCCACAGCATTCAGAAAATGAGTGCTGCTCTTGTCACATACATTGACAGAAACTCCTCTCCTTCCCAAAGCATCTCAGCCTCAGAGCGTCTGAACTGCCACTGCTGGGTTCACCATGGCTGCTGGGCCTTCTTTAGGAGAAGCAGATGTCTCACAGAATCCAGATGTTCTGCAACAGAAAGCAAGGCCTTGAAAAGCATCTCTCTCCCTTGTACCTCCATGCCTGAGATAGTGTTTTGTTTCCTCAGAGTAGGAAAATCCTGTGGCCCCTCAGAATCCATAATGTGAAATGCTGGCTTCTGATGGCAGTTGCTGCTAATTTGCTTATTTAATTCTCAGCTTTTGCAAACTGGTCACTGAATAGTCAAGCTCTGACATAGAAGCCCTAGTATTTTTGAAGTCCAGGTCCAAGAACTGAGTCTGGAAAGTTTGGGCTATGCCACTGCAAGTCTGCACATAAAAAGACACGTAGTGGGTGGAGTCCTATTTTGTATTGTAGATTTGAAGCAGCATTCAAAAAAAGTGGCAGGCTCCCAACCTCCGAGGGAGTTTTTTAATTGATTTCAATTGATTCTGGATCAGGAGGTACATGCCAGTTTGAAAATGCAAATGCTGGACTGGTATATCCTATTAAAATACTCCCGGCTCAATTACTCATCTCTCTGCTGTACATTAATTGACTTTGCCTTATCCTGTTCCCAAAAGGGAAAGTTTCTGTCTGTTTGTGCTGTAAAGTTATTGCGAGGGAGTTTTTTAATTGATTTCAATTGATTCTGGATCAGGAGGTACATGCCAGTTTGAAAATGCAAATGCTGGACTGGTATATCCTATTAAAATACTCCCGGCTCAATTACTCATCTCTCTGCTGTACATTAATTGACTTTGCCTTATCCTGTTCCCAAAAGGGAAAGTTTCTGTCTGTTTGTGCTGTAAAGTTATTGATCTGCATGGTGGCTGTGTCTGAGTCCTCAGAGACATTTTGCAGGAGACAAGGGAATCAAGCTCTGCAATGTGAGTTTACTGCAAATTCACATTGGGTCCAATTTTGCTCAGTCTGTTGAGGCCTGAGCATTCTACAAAACATTTGGACAGTAAGTCCAAGATCTGCAAGTGCAGCAGATCTAATTTTGAGGTCAGAACCCCCAGGTGTCCTTCCTTCGTGCAAGAGACACTTATATGGTTCAGAGAGAAAATGTGTTAGCTGGCTCAGTGTGAAATAAACTGCCACACACTGATGTGGGTTTCTTTTATCTGGAGTCTGTGAAACCAGTTACAGCTCAGAGCAAATGCAGCTACGTCTCAGTAAATTGTTTATGCCCCATTTCTACTGGTTCTCCTGCTAGTACAGATTGTTCCGCAACCAAATAGCAGGCTTAGTACATCAGGTTTGAGAGCGCAGGGATACGTTGAGGACAGATTTGGCCTCGTGTCCATGTTGAAGCTATTTGCTCTATTGGATGCTTTTTTCCTCAGTTTTTCTATTGGCTTTTGTCTCTTTCATTTGATAAACCTCTCTTCTTCCATCTGGAATTCCACCTCCTGTGTCCAAATCTCATCTTTCTAACTTTTCTAAACTTTAGGAAATAAATATGAAATGTATATAAGGCAGAAATGAAATGCTGGGCCCACTGAAGGAGGTAGAGAAACTGAGGCTTTTCCTTTAAATGTTTCAGGTTGAGCGCTCAGAGATTCTGGCATCCAGAAAATACTGCTAGCATTGAAAAATTGTGCTTTTTTGACTCTCTGTGCTTCTTCCCAGTCCATGCCTATTTGCAGAATAATATGGAAGACTCTTTTTCCCTAGTGCCAAAAATATGATAAGCAACATTCAGTAATATCATTGTATAAGTCTTAAATGATATTTTTTATCTAAAAATCTCAAAGTATATGGCATGGGTAACTGAACAATATCATTCCTGTTCTAAGGGAAGCAGAAACTCAGTGCTGTATGTTTCTTGCTGCATGCCACATCCACTGAACAACAGCGGAAGAGCAAATTGCGAGTCCACTGTTCCGAATAAAACTGCATGTGCAGACATAATTGTAGATGAGAAGGACATAAGCAGGTACTTGTCTGGTTTATTTAAATGCCTCTCTGCCAGGCACTGGCAAAGACACTCTATTTCCCATCTTATGACTTGCACACTCACTCATTTTTAAATTTGCTCGAAGCAAGTGCTCAAGCATGTAAGCTTAAAATTCTCTTTCTGGGAGCGTTCATGTGAACACAAGTCAAGGACTTGAATGTTTGTGGAAAATGAAGGCAAAAGAGGCACAAGCAAATATTTGTGGAAATTGATTGTGGTATGCACCCCATTCTGTTGGCCTAATCAGAACAAGATTGGCTTTGTGAATGTAAGGCAGCTTGTTCCCATTCCTGTGTAGAGGCATTGACTGTGAGTTGCAGAGGGGCCACTTGCCTTCCATCTCCAGAGCAAGGAGAAGGAGCAAGTGCTCCGAGGACAGCAATTGCTGTCCTTTGTCATTTCTGTGACTGCACGTTGCTGCCCAGGTCTAGGTGAGAGCCCAAGGGATGGGATAGGCTCACACCCTCTAATACAATAGCTTCTTTTGAAAACAAGATCATATATTTATTTCCTCATCATATGACTAGGGGGGAAGAAAAAAAAAAGATAAAGCAGACAAGAATACTCTCATTTATTAGGCTTAGGGAGCTCTGATGTTCAAGCTTGGTTCTTGTGGGAACTGAAGATAAGAGAAAAAGCTCCCCACTGCCAGATATAACCTCTGCAGCAGGATCTTTAGAAAAAAAAAAGAAGTACATCTGAAAATGTTTTCCTTTGTACTGTTGGGTTTTTATGTTCCTAGGGACCAGCTACATGGATCTGGGAATTATATGATAAACTTTGGATTTATGCCGTCAGTTCCTATGCCTCTTATTTTTCACTTGCTTAGATTCTGATCTCAGTGCATTGCTACTTTTCACAGTACATTTAAAAAAATCCACTTACACACATGAATTTGATATATGTGTCATACCCTAAGGAGCACAGTCTGGCCAAGAGATTACATTTTAACAATTAAAAGGAAGGAAAAAAAGCAATCAGATTATTAACAAATTTTATATTTTCTCGTGGTGAACTTCATATATTGGCTACACAGAGCTCTTCAAAAGTATGACAGGTATCTATTTGTGCTAAAACAGTCTTGAAAAAGTGAGGTCTAGTATTCCCCAGATTGCACATCAAAATGTGACCTAAAGCAAAGAGAATGATGGAATTAGTTTGGTACCCACTGAAGATCTTTGAAGCAGGCAGAGAGCAGACATATTGCTGTACAAGATGGGAAAAACAACATTGAAAGAATGAAAAAGGATGTAGAAAGGTGTTTTCTAAATATAATTTTATTCCTAAAGATTCTTAAGAATCAGGAGCTCCCCTGATTCTTTAAGGAATAGGTGTGTTGCATCTAGCCAGGCACAAAAAACAAACTGCTATCACTTTTGTTGCATTAACAGACTAAATACAATAGCATTTAACACAAACATTTTATAAACACATCACTGTGACAGTATATTGTGTTGTGAGCAGCAGGCACGAGTTTCAGTACATTTTATGAAAAAAAAGGATAATTTATTTTAGATTATATACAACTTGTTGGCACCTGTTAACTAAGTACTGGGAAAGATTGTTGCAAGTTACTAGATCATATTCTAGCTTCTGGTTCTGAGTATTACTCTAAAAGATAAATCTTTATGCTATGGTAAGTAAGCATTAGGAACTGGCTCTTGATTCAAAAACAACAAGTTCAGGTGTTGCAAAGGGTTGACAGAATGTAGGCAAAAGTATGTACAAATGCAACCTGAAGAACCAGGTGTCTTCAGAAAGGTGAATTCCCTGTAGTCTCCTGACAAGCCCCAGTGGTAGGCCTGGTTTGTACTCTTCTCTTAGTGGTCTTTGTTTTTAAATATATGTAATGCAGTCGTTCTTCTCCAAGTATTTTGAGGCATACCTCTTTGATTCACGAAATATATGCTGAATATAGATCTTGTTCAGACTTAACCAAATGTATGTACTAGGAGCTGATTTTTTCTCTGACTGCCTAATGCCATGTTTTAAAAGATTTCAGTTAAATGCAAGAAAACAATCTTGTAAATAATTCTGAAATATTTTGGACATACATATAATTTTGGTAAAACATTATTTTCTACAGCCTTCTATCATAAACAAACAATGATGCTCACACTGATGCCCCAGGAAAAATATATTTCACTCTCATGGGCTTTCATTGAATAAAGAGATTTTGAACTGAGCTCCTTAAAATATCAATGCTCTGTATTACTCCCCAGATACAGATATAAATCTTTATAATAGTGCACTTTACAAGCAGCACTCCTGAGTCTTTTTTTGATTGGTAATCACAGTGTTTCCTTATTAATACAGTAAAAAATGTAAAAGACATAAACAGTTTGCAATCTATCTGTTCTTTCTGTATGGATTTATATCAGCTTCTGCTTTAAGCAGTCCTAATGCTTCAGCCATCATATTTTTTATGGGTTTATATGGGAAGGAAATTGTACCAGAAAACTGAATTCAATGACAGCCATCCTGTGAATAATCCTGTTATCTTTGGTATCCTGGATATAATAAAAATGTACAAAAGTTATATTTCTGCATCATCACAGAGTTATGTTGACTGCTTTTAATGTCAGTAGGAAAACAGAGCTCCAACCAACAGGTTTTTTTCCCCACATACTGCCTGATTTCAGGTTATGTTTTCATTAAAAGAGTGTCTGAGAGGCACTGTATGCTTACTACTCCTCACACTAACATATCTGATCAAAATGTAGAAATAAAAACTAATCTACACTTTGGATAAAACATAAGAGTCCAGTTACTCCTAATATTTTTAAGTCTCATAATTTTCCTATACCCTTCTGCCATGACTTTTTTGAAATGTCTGATGATCAAACTGCTTCCCTCCCAGTTATAGAGGCAATATGTCTTTCTCTCTCCTTGATTCATGTTATGTTTGTGTTTGGTGGGGAGCTATGAATATGTAGACTCCCATAACTTGGCACGAATTCTGGTAAGCCCACATCCTTCGCACTAGCAACTTGTATTTCTGGAAGAATTCAGCCACATTTGGCACACCCTTATTTCTTACTTTCTTCTTGTATGCCTGGACAACAGTTTTAGGAAAACCTGTCTTTTCCTTTGGGAAGGCAGAGCATCAGGGTATTATTTTTTGGAAAGTGCAGAGGGATTAAGAGATCTTTCTTACACTGTCTGTTGCATGCTGAGGTAAATGTTTTGAAACTCCAAGAATTGAATGTCTTCAGAGTAAAGCATAATTTTGGCAGTGTTGGGTTTTGATATGATTCCCATTTCAGAATATTATTTTGGCTCTTAGCTCTTTCCTGTTTGTCAGCTGTCATTACCTGTTAGAGTCATCTACAATGAAGACAAATGGAAAGTGAGCCTGTTTCTTAGACTAAAGACAAAGTTAAAGCAAAGCCTGAATTCACCATTGCTATTTATCACTGTCAGTAAGACATTTCCTTAATGCTGATGGAGCCTGAGCACCTCTGGAATAGGTCAGGCACTGGTTGACACATGCCATGCAGATGCTAAACCCACCATATTCCAGAAAGTATTTGTGAAGTAGGGTATGCTAACTTTCTGTAACATGAGCAGCAAATACAATACAGACTTCCTGAACTACACTGTAGCTTTAGGGGCCCAAATGAAAGGAGGTTTTAGCCAGGTGGGGTTAACCTCTTCTCCCAGGTAACTAATGACAGGATGAGAGGACATAGTCTCAAGCTGCACCAGGGGAGGCTTAGGTTAGACATTAGGAAGAATTTCTTCACAGAAAGGGTGATTAGACACTGGAATGGACTGCCCAGGGAGGTGCTGGAGTCGCCATCCCTGGTCTAGCTGACATGGTGGTGTTTGGTCATAGGTTGGACTTAAAGATCTCAGAGGTCTTTTCCAACCTGATTGATTCTGTGGTTCTGTGAATAATGTGAACAGTGGAAATGGCCTGTGCTGAAGACTCACAGGGGCAAAACAAGTGAACACATTAATTGACTGGGATGTACTGTAACACAGCAGAATACGATAGGCAAACTGGGAGGCAATAATGCTGCAGAAGTCTTCAAAATCCGTTGGACCACAGAAGTGATCTAGTTCCTCCTGCCTATGGTGGAATCTAGACCATTTCCAATTATGTCTCATTTATTCTTAAAACCTCCCTCCTTTGTCAAAGGTAGCACATACTTCCCAGTTTCCAGAGCTATATAATTTTTCTTTTACATATATATATGTGAATTTTCTGCTGAAAAATAAGCCAATTGCCTAATGAGTCTTCTTAATGATTCCTTCATTAACACACCAGAGTGTGATGGTTAGAGTTTATCATACATTTCTTTCCAATTATATCCCATTTTCTAAACATCTTACTGTTCCTGCTGCTCTTCTCTTCAGTCTCTTCAATTTGTCTACATCTTTCATAAAGTATGACACTGAGAGCTGACACAGAAGTACCGCTGAGCTTGCTAGCAATGAGGAGAGTGAGACAATTTCTTCCCATGTCTTACACAGGATGTTCTGGTTAACACATGTCAGAATGACATCTGTCATTTTTTTGTAGTAACAGTGTTACACCATAGGCTGAGAGTTAGTTACTCTACTGTCTTCCACCACACCAGGCCCTTGTCTATGCCACTGGCTCCTGACTAATTAAGTATGAGTGCATTGGTGCCTTTGGGATTTTTTGGGGTTTTGCTTTTTCTTTTCTTCCCCTCAATGGATCTTGTACTTTCTACCTGTCTGTACTGGATCTTGTTCTGTTAAGAGCCACGCTACTATAGCTAGAGAAGGATCTCAGACTCTGCCAGAATAAGCAAAGGGTCAGTATTCCAGAGATACTATGTGTTAGCAGCTAACCAGCTAGGAATAGCACCATCTCCTGACAGTGGACATGGACTCATTCTTGTGACACCAGGTCATGTCAAGGACTGATTGTCTCTCTCTGTGCTTTGCTGTTTTTTAACTTGAATCATCTATGTACTGTAGCAGTTATGACACCAGACACAGGGCTGTCTCGGGAACTAGAGTGACTGTGAAAGCTGGTGTTAGCATGTAACATGAAAGATACTGGTGTACCCTGTCAAAACTAAAGATCAGAATGGGCCTCTATACTTTTGCATGAAAAAAGGAACAGATCCTAGGGCTTTCTTCCAAAGGACCATGAGCACTGTAATCCCAGACAAAAGTGGAAATATTCCATTGTTTAGTCACATTTAGTCTAGGTTTCCATAAATCCCTGATCATGGGTATCTTTACAAAATGCACTGTATGGAGAACTAAGCTGCCCTTGAATATTAATAACCCAGACTAGCCAGATCAATTCTGTATTAAGGTCATGCCACTCACTGCCTGCCTGGTGATGTCAGGGCAGTTCCAACAGTCTTTAAAATACCACATAATTTAAGACCATGAATGCTAACTAAAACTCTTGGTTCCATTAATGCACAAGTTCAGGAATGACTAGGAGTTGTGTAAAATACTGGGCTTTTGTCTATAATGGGAATATCAGTGGAAACTCATAGGTGCCAAAGGCTTTGCATGTTCTGCCCCCAGCTTTGGAGCATTGTGCCAGCTGAGACTCAGAATGTTAATTCCGTAAATGCCTTCAAGTCAAGACTACAGGCATGTTTGTTTAATCTGGCTTTTCCTGAACAATAGCTCTGTCTCTGGGTGCATTCTCTGAAGTGCTCTGAGATTTTTTTTCGTGGTTTTTTTGTTTAACATGAAGATCACCACATACGTAAATGTATAAAATGTGCAATGTATTTTTAATGTGCAGTGATACATTTGTCTTCATCAGCCTATACAAAAAAGGAAACTTGCATTCATTTGATTCCAAGAACTCGAAAGACTTTTTTTATACTAGCAATGAAGTTAAAAAAACCAGCCCCTTCTAAACTTGTATATTACATAAATAATGAACATTAATGCAGTTTCAAAAATGGTAGCAATCATTTCTCAAATGTATTGTTATTTTAATACCCACAAGAGATTACTTTGATTTTCTGAATAATATCTAGGTTTACAGCAGGAACTGCACAGCCTATGTGAGTAATATGAGACCTAATTATGTTATACCCTGAAATCAATAAATATGTGCTTTTAAAAGTGAGTTATTGATGCCATTTGAGCAAAATCATCTTACCTAGACCCTTGGTGAAAAGTTGGATGCACTAAGTTTGGTTGGAGGAAAAACCAAACCCTTCCAAGCAAGCAAGGCTGACATTTTCTTGTTGTTTAGCTCCCTTTCACCTTCACCTTCAACCCTCCCCCTTCCCTCCTGCTTGCCTTCACCTGGCTGCCTTTGCTCATTTGCAAATCTCAATTGAACACTTTTTTTTTTTTAATTTGCAAGAAGAAATGCAAATTGCTAAAATGCAAATGCTGGTAGTGACAAGAAGCTATATGCAAAAATATGATATAGAACTTTGATATAGAACCAATTGTGTCTGTGGGAATGACAAATGATACTCATATAGTTAAAATGCTGTACTTATTTTACCATGACTCTCCATGTGGACATTCTTACTCAGAAGTAAACATTTCTTTTTTTTCCAGTTTAGATAAACTGCTTTCAAAGCAGCAGAATCTAAAATGGATAAACCCACTCATTTTACTCACATGCTCACACACATTCACATCCTTATGGAGGAAAAAGAAGGTTATATTGTCCAACTGCAGTGGTTTAAATTCCCACATTACTATATATTGTTATAATTTTTGATACAGGCAGGCTCTTACACTCCATATGGCTTCCATATGCACAAACCCTTGGTTACTGAAGATGGATGAAAGCCATATTGTTTTTTTAATGCATGTGTTGAGGAAAAAGAGCCATCACTAACCTGTGAACTATTATACCTGGTATACTTAAACTGATGTTGTTAAAGCATAACTATAGTTGCACAAAGCAATGCTTATAGCAGGAACTTTTGCTAGCATACAAAGGGCAATTAAAAGCATGTTGTATTTTTTAAAATGAATTTCCATTGCTGGCAGAAGATTATGAAGATACTTATACTGGAAAGGAAATGTTTTTGCTGATGTAAGTCATTTTAAGGAAGAAGATAGCAAAAGCCATCCTAGAAAAAGTGCCCTGTTGCTGGTACAGTGGCAGTCACACCAGCTCCCCTGACAAACACCTTCTACTGTAGACCAGGCCTTAGGATCCATTTCAAAAGGTATTATGTAAATGGGGTGTTAAGCCATTGTGACAGAAGAGAAACAATGACCCTTCCTTAAGGGGGAAGCAATATGCAAAATTGGCTGGGGACAGTCCAACAGTTTGGGTCCAGGTTGTCTTTTTCTGTGAGAATCTGGGTGAAAGGGCCAACAGGTAAAATTGGCTTCAGGGAGCCACACTGGGACACAAACTCCTGGTGGTGGACAAAGTCCAGGGGCATCTGGGAGGTTTACCAGTATGGGTGGCTCATGTCACAGAGTTCTAGTCCAGTTCTGGGCCCCCGTTTGGTTCTGCTGGGGCTTTAGCATGAAGCAGAAAGGTTGCTGTAGTGGGGAGATTGCAAGTGTTGCAAGAGAGATACAAAGTCCATGTGCAACTAACCTCCACTCTCCTGCAGAGAGGGAGGATGAGCAAACACATGAAGATACACATGGCCCAAGTATCAGAAGTAGTTTTCACGAAGCACCCAGATATTTCATGGTTGCACATCTGTGTGCATTGAGACTTCATAGGCAAAGATCTACTGAGAAGCAGTTTATTTTCTGTGCTTCATGTATCTATGGTCAAAATACTGAATCAGAATGAAAAACGAAATTTAGTAACCTTGGGTAGAACAGCCAATAGTCTTTGCTTTAAGTCTTCTCCCTCCTGGCCCCAGGCACCCCTAGATGCTGGCTCGGTCATGAATGAAAGTCCATGCTGGGCGTATTGGTGTCAGCATGCAGTACAGCCTGAATCCAACAGAAGTGCTCTTGATCTATCAGCAACATGAAAGAAATATTACACCCCAGTGGCAGCAAGCAGGGGAAAAAACAAATAAAACATTATTATAATATTTCCTGTGAAGGAAGTTGGGATAATATTGTGGCTGGTAGCTGACCAGCTGCTTTCATTTAATATTTTTCTAATTTTAGTCAGTGTTGGTCAAACAAACACAGCTTTCAGGGGATTTCCTTCAGTGTTAACAGACTGTCGTGTAGCTATTTGAACAGAAGCTTTGCAGTGTGAGGTATGATCAAGAAAAGTGCCCTTTTTAAAAATAGTGCTGCGTTGGTTCAATTAGCTGTTCTTGAGGGGGGCAAATTTTCAAAATCTGGGATCTAGATTGCGCAATTCATTGCCTTTGCCCTGCTGCAATTGCATACCTCTGGGCGATTGGATTTGGATGGGGCAGACCTGCTCATGATGCTGCAAATCAGTAAGGAAAATGGAGAAATGCCTTATTACAACTCTGCTGATGCCAGGGTTCTGTCCTGGGTAGCTCAGCCCCTGGAAACAGTGGCTGTAGCTGGAGGTGAAAATGCACTGCCTCACACCTGCAAAAAGGAAGTCTGGGACTCAGGCCTTCTAAAATTATTCCTGGGCACAGAATGGGCTATTACAGTGGAGTTTTCAAAGAACTCTTTTTAGGGCAAAAAATAAAATTTGCTGGCTGGCTGGTAGCAGAGAGTCATAGACAGTCTGCCACTGTGTACTCAGTGCCCAATGTGCTGCTTATTCTAAGTTGGGCTGCTAAATTGCTTAGTGTTAATAATTTGTTGTTGCAGTGGTGGAGCTGCCTGCCTGCCTGCCTGCTTTTGGGACTATGGCTGCTTAACCATTCCCTTCCCAAGGGATGTTGCCCTCTGTCTTCACCTTGACCCTCTTTTTGCCAAGCTGCAAGACCTTTCCATAGTACATATTTTGCTTTGCAAGAGTTTTTTGGGACATGTGAAACCTTGCATGAGTCAGAGAGCTGGCTTCCACTTGAGAACCCTAAAATACATAGCATTGGGATTCAGTGCCACATGCTTCTCTAATGTTCATAACCAAAATATCATGGTAATGTGACTCCTGCATTCAGCAGAATTATGGTCCACTACAGATGTTTATGAGTGCATGGGCACAGTTAGAAAGTTTGCTGCCCAGTCTCCATTCTGCACGGAGCGATTGAAGAAAAACCCAGGCACCAGACCCATTTTAGAATCTGTAAAAGCTGTTTTGGGGTATTCAGGACTCCTGACTAAATTCACACGAATGTTAACAAATTGAGTAATGCTATCAGTGTTATGTGTTAAAGGGAGAGGGAATAACTAGAAACACGTTTCATCTTGTATTTGTTTCATACAGTACTATTATGATCAGAAACTCGACATCGTCTTATTTTTCAGATATTTATCTTCCATCAGTATGTCCATAACACAGTGGCTCACTTGAGAATTTAAGTGATGTTTTCAATTTGCTTAATAGTTGGTAGTGGAAACACAGTCTAATGTCTCAAAATCAAACTCTGAAAGCCTTAATTCATTGCTGAAGATTTCAATGGTGAAACTGCAGTTCTCTGAGACGACTGATATGCTTGAAAATAGTGTAAAGGAAGAAGACAGGATGGTGAAGCACCAGAAGCAAGAATCAGGAAGAAGAACAGTTTTCTGTTTACAAATGTCTGTGTTAGAGTGACAGAGTGCATATATCAGGTGAAGGCCAGGTGAAGGAGGAGGCATTCTGATGCTGGTAGTGTTCTTAATTCTGACACTTTGTTTAGTCAAAGATTTCCTAAAATGTGTAGCCACAGGTAGAATTTGGTTCTATTGAACTGTGTTTAATATTTAAAAGTTTTGTAAGGCTATTCTTCAGTAAAGCAACCAAGTGACATGGAAAAAAAGAACTGTGTTTGGAAATTACAGATGATAGACTGCTCTTCAGAATATGTTCCCACATTTTTGGTCTTCAGCTACTCCTTTGCTAGCATTGCAGACAAAGCTATCTCTAACTAGCAGTGGATTCAGAGAAATGCAACAAAACTGTGCATTAGTGTCTACTGAAAAGAAAACATGAAAGATGGGACATGTCATGGGGGCCATTTGCCATAAGCTAAACCAAGAAGAACAGGCATTCTTCTGGTAGCCAAAACCAGGATTACAGTCACAGTGTCAAGAGTACAGACCACAACATCTTTTTTGGTGATGCAGTTCTGATGGCACTTTAATTTGGTCTTCAGTCTCTAAGCACTAAGTATAGACCTTGCCCAGATGCCACCTAATTGTACAGGGTGAGTCATGCCTTTCTACTCACTACCAGCTTTGCACATACTTTGAGAATGGCAGAATTCATCCTGTAAAGGGCTTGTTCTTAATTTTTCATCCTCAATTAAAGGAACCACACACTTGCCATATTAAAATTTAAAATTGTGTTTATTGAGACATATGGGTATTTACTATGTGCAAATGTTATGTTTACTTCGAGATGTTTTCATATGTGCATATTTCTGTTAGTGATAATATTATTATGGTAATTTCTACATAAATGTGTGTAGTATGTATTTTGAGTGTCTCTGGAAGTATTTATTAGTTGTCTTGTTGCTAATCACATTCAGAATGTAAAATACTGAATTCTGGGCTGAATGGTCCACATGCATGTTGATTTCACTTACCTTTTTTAGGGAGTATTTGAGGGAATATTGAGTCTGAATTGAGACAACCTAGGCAAATCTGTCTGTTTCTTGCCCTGACAAGCCACATTTGGTTCAGTTTATTGAGAACTTTTATGAAAAGAGATCTGAGGAGAAGCATTCTCAAACGCATGGAAAATATTTTTCAGGCTGGCAGGAGGGAACATTGCAGTTTCTAGAAGCAGGGCAGAGTCTGACCTACAGATATAAGGAGATGATTGGAAAACAAAAACAGCTTGGAAGCCTTGTATTCACAGATGCTTTTATTTTTAGTGTGCCATTCAATAAGTATTCTCTGAGAAAGTATTTCAATGTTTTCTCATATTTTCTCAATAAAAAGCCCATTCCTTTAAATGATACTAGGGGAATCTTTGGCCACCAAAATAATTCACTTATTACTGCTCATGACCATGGCATTACTATCTTTGAGGCGACATGCTTAAAAGAAAACCAAGCACTGTCCCCTGAAGTAAATGAGAGTTTTGAGTCTCACTTCAGCAAGACTCTGATTTGGTGGATTTTAATATAGCCACTGCAATACCACCTGGGCCTAACACTCCCTAAAATTACCTGAAACTCAGAAATATAATGATAATATGATGTTCTTGAAAGGGACATCTACACCAGTGTCCTAGTTCAGATAAAAATTGTGGTTTTGAATGGCAAAACTAGTGATCCTGATCATCATTGCTTGTGGCACAACAGGGAATATCTATAGTATATTGGACCATGGTTACATGACCTCCTCACAGATGTGGGATCATGATCCAGGAGATCATGGAAAAAACAATTAGTTATTGTTGTCCTTCTTGGTATGCTAGCTGAGTTACTGTGCTGGTTTGAGCTGAAGTATTCAGGGTGAATTGGGCTCACTGTTGAGGAGGAAATTCTGTAATATGTTTGTGTACTTATCAGAGTAATGGAATACACTCAAACACTGTTTTGCAATGACCCACTTCATCAGAGCATTCTCATCACAATAGCAGCTGGTCGGCTTTATGTCAAATGATTTATAAGGCAAGTACCCTACTTTAATGATAGTGATTATTGTGATTTATCAGATACTTTTTTAGCATCCTGACAAAGAAAAAAATAATTTGATATTACACACATATCACCTTAAACACTATACAAATGATTTATCTCTTGAATATCACTCAAGTCTCAGTCACATAGGTAAAGCTTGGAATCTTTGCAGAAAAAACCAAAAGGAGGATCAGTGTAAAAATGACATCAGAGAGGAAGAGAACAAAAACTTTATTTATTACATTACAAATTCTTTTTGCTTTGAACACGATATGAATCTTGTGATGGAAAGTCTTATATTTCTGTGAATTTAGCAGATGGAAGAAGGATGTATGAAGAGCTTCAGATCAACTGAGAGAATAATTTACATAAAATCTTCACCTCTGAAAACACAAGGATTCCCAGGTAAAAAGTCAAGCACATTTAAAAACCTATCCCCTGGATGAAATGAAGTTGCATTATTTGCAGTTATCAGGGAGAGAATTTTCCTCAGTATGTTATCCTTGCTGAAAAGAAAGGGGCAAAGCAAGGTTTATGGGTTTAAATGCATAATGTTTTTATCATGAGCACTGAATCTTCTAAGTGGGTTGGTCCTGTAATGGACCTCCGGCTGTGTCACAGCAGCATGGCGCTGTAAAGATGGGCCAGTAACTCAAAATGCTTCAAAACATTTCAAAATTTATTAGGGATGAATGCTTCTGAGAACCTCAGATTTTTGTATTTTCTCTCTAGCTTAAGTGTTTAGTGGCTGTCTGGAGACAGATAACCTGTGTGGTTGTCTGGTTAGCTCTTAACACCTGTTTATCACTTCATCAAAGACTTTGGGCTGGGTGACTGAGAATCTGTATGTTTAAAAGTCTCTACACAAAGGATTATTTAATATATTCTTTCTTAAGGAATTAAGTGAATTATTCTCTTAATAGGAATCTCCTCACTAGGTATGGGTGAAAAACTAAGGAACAGCCTGGGGCTCTTGGGAAAAGGCTGGTTAAATTAGTCAAGGGATAAAAAAACCTACTCTGATTTTTCTGATGTGTTTTATCCTTTTGATCCTCTAATACAATACAGTAAAGAAAAGCATGGACTAAGTAAGACAATGCCTGCTTGGTGACAACTAGTACCAGTTAAAGAACGAAGCAAGACACCTTCTTTTATAGCATTTCAAATGTATGGTTAAGTGTAAATGCACTTTATTTTTTAGTGTAGACTGTGGAATGCCTGTGCTCTAATTTCTGGTCATTTGTATCTTTACATTTGGTTCTCCAGTGAGCAGATTCAGGAAAAGGGACCTGCTCATGGTGAGAAGCTCCTTTAGAGGACACTTTAGCAAATATCTTGCTCCTAAAGCTGATCTTGCAGAATTACATCCTCTTTTCCCTGTGTCCACAACCTCCTTCTCTTAGCCCATTTCAAAAACATTTACAAAACTTTAAGTGGATACAAAATAGCTGCTTTCATTTAGTTTGCAGTTCCTGACTACTTACAGCATTCACTCAAAGCCTGCAGAGGCTCTAAAGGCATAATCAGTGGAGAAAAGAAAGGAAAAGTGTAGGAATCAGGACAATCATTGGAGGAACAGCCTTGGTTAAACTGGGGCAGGTGACTGGGGAACAAGATGGGGCAGGATCCACCTTTCAGAAGTCACAGGTTGCTAGCTATACAGTGGCACTTGTCTTTTACAGAGACAGAAAGATTTTTGTGTCCTTTACCATTGTGTGTTTACCTTGATTGGTAAATATAGCCTTCTGCATTTCCTAGATACAGTCACTACCTTGTCCAAAAGGCAGAAGCCTAGAAAGAGGTGCTAAGAAACAAACTAGACAGCTTGAGACAACCATGAATGAGTATTCCAACTACTGTACCCTTTAATCTCATTCATTCATTCATTCATTTGTTTGCTCAATCACAACTGTCACATCATCACCTTCAGGATTTTGAATCATGTTTTCCAGGCTTCTAGTTTCCCTGGAGACTTCCAGTCCCAATGCCACATCTTCCTAAGGACCTTGCTGATCCCCCATGTAGCTAAATATATAACCTTTCCAAGGAATGTTTTATTTATGGATGTGCACTCAGCTGGTGAGGGGGAACATTTGTGTACAATTGTGTATGCATGCACTGCCATGGAAAAGTAAACAAAGCTGATAATTTCTAGAACTATATGGGGAATGTCAAGGGCAGAAATATCAGCATGTTTCATGAAATCTGTGTAAGGACAGACATTTTGAATCAGATCATACATACTATTTCCTCTCATGTCTTATCTGTTGTCTGTGTGTGAAAGAAACTCTTGTATCTATAAAAGCATCAGCTCAAATGGAAGTTTTTTTCCTGCTATCAATTTTTAGAAGTTGTTTTTCTCTAATTCTTAGAATTGTGTATAGAAGTGAAGTCTTCTTACTTTAGGAAATGTGTTATTCTTTTTACAATCTACATCAATTTTTCATTGAAATACCTTGTGACAATGAGTTCCACAGAGTAACAGACCCTTTTGCATTTCTGTGTTGCACTAGCTGAAAGTTCAGAATCAGTAACATGACCACAGTTCTCATTCCAAATTTATTGAAAAAAATCAGCTGAAGTCTGTTGAATTTACTAATGCTTGACTCTGATGCACCCAAGAAGGAAATTGGTCATTTGTGTATATTTGGCATTTTCAGTGCCTGAGGAAGGAAAGACAGGCCTCATACCCATAGATTTATTCTGGGGAGGTGGCTTCTCATACTGATATGTAGCCCCACTCAGAACTTCCCTTCCCACCTGATTGAGTTTTGGTTTTAGGTCATTAAAACTGGAGAAATGAAGCTTAAATGCACCGCAGTGGTTTCTACATGATGAACATACAAATGCTGAAGTCATCTCCTGCTCCAGTTGTATGATGGTTTTCCAAAGACCCAAATAATCTGGGCAACGTGAGCAGATGACTAGCGACTGCTGTACTTGCAGCCCAACATTTCATTCTGTACAACTCTGAAGATGACTAGGAAAGAAAGAAAGTATGCATTCAGGCTCAGTTTGAGAATATGCCAACTTCCTTGTGAAATAAGAAAGATGTCCCAGGGAAAATGTGGAAGAAAAAGAGTATTTACTTTGATTCTGACTCATAGGAGGAAGTGTACAACCAGTGTGCAAAAGGCTATAGTGCATTTTGGTATAGGGAATTTTATCAACAAGTAGCTTTATAGGAAATGTTAAAGTTTTAATTAAATCTATATGTTGTTCTTACTCTGCAACTAAATATTTATTTTGCAAGTAAATTACATTTTTAAAGGAAGCCTCCTCCAGTGTTGCTGCCTTTCTCACAAGTATTTTCTGAGAGATATTCCTTATAGAGAGTGTATGGATCTGTTGGCTCCAAACAGTCTGGTTTTTTTATTGTATAGTGTCACGAACTGAACAATCAGGGATGGAAACAATCTGATCGTACTGTTGCACTAGTCAGAATCATGTGCTTGGTGATATACTTTGCCTGCCTGTACCGAAAGGAAAAAGGCTCCATGTGGTCTCATATGCTTTTCAATGCCTGCTGGAACTCAGCAAGTGAATTGAGGGACAAGGTCACATTTAACACCTTATTCATGAAGCTGCTCCTGAAATGTCTCATAGAAAAATGTCCTGGACTCTCAGGAAAGAACTACAGGAACAGAATTTATAAGTAGGAAGTTCAAAACTTATATAGAAGAAAAGTCCCAAGAGGCTGAACTGCTGGCCCTATGCCACTTATTCTACAAAACAATTAATTCAAAGAACATATGATAAGTTGGAGGCAGACAATACTGAGCCACAGTTATCTAGGCAAATCATAGTAAAGGTATTTCAGAGAACGTCACAGTCTAATTCTTACCATGGTAAAGTAAAAAGTATTGAGGGAACTGGAAACATCTTCATCTCACAGTGGTATATTTAAAGTTGGTGAACAGATGATATTCTTTCTGGGTATTTCCAGAAAGTTAAATGAGCAAATAACAAAAGCTGTGCTTATTCTGAACTTGGCAGGGGTCTAGATTTATATCTTTTAATGTGACAATGAAGCGATAGATGATTTAGTGGAAGGAAATAACTGCCAAAACTTACCTGCCATTACATTAACCTTAGTTAACAGAAGAACTGAAAATAACAATACCTAATATACTCTTTACTTCAACTATTAAAGCATAGCTAATTATTTGTAAGTTCAGAGAGAAGTACCTTGAGCTTAGTAAATAGGTAAATGTCTTAAGGGGCTGCAGAGTAGACAAGAGGTTATTTTCCCCAGCGATTTTTTTTAAAAATATTTGTCAGAGTAAACTCTCTAAATCTAAAGCCTCGGCAGACTTCTTGTTTTTTAAAGCAGCTATTGTTCTGACAGCCTCTTCATTTTCCCTTTATTGTTTTTCTTTCAGCAGACCTATGCACCAGAAACTGAAATGCAATGCGAGTTTTGTCAAATCTACATCAAAATAAAGTTCCAAAGCAGTATTTAACAGGAAATGGAAAGAAAGCAATCTACTTTGCCACAGTGGCTTGATGCTTAGTTGTCACATTTCTCGCATTTGTGATTTCTCCCTTTGATCACTCTAATAACAATTCCTTAGACTATTAAAACTGGAAGCCAGAAACATGTTAGTGGAAAATTCTACTTTTCACCATTTATACTGTCTGTTTAATTTTTATGATTTGCTCATTTTGGACCCTGAGAAGAGGCTAATTTCACCACTCTCTTGCCCCGGTGTTATGCCAATGTGAACCTGTCAAGACTCATTTGTAAAGAGGTTTGTGACATGTGATTGATAGGCTTTGACAAAACCTATTTTTGGGCCAAGTACCTTTGGTGAGGTGGGGCAGATGTAGTCAGTAGAATTTTTCTGCATTGCTGCTAGCAGGACAAGGAAGAAGTAGGGAGCAGGTAAGACTGGAGCAACACACATACACCAGGCCCTTGCTTTATTTCTAATTCTGCTTTCTAGTTCTCTTTTAGAACAAAACCCCTCCTGTGTGAGGTTCCCCTAAAGGAAAGTGCTTAAATTAGTTTTCAATCTGACCTGAAAGTAGAGGGCGGTGTAAATGGTCCTTTTGATTTTTGTTCTCTCTAGCACTTCAGAACATTTCCAGATGAACAGATAACGACTGTTGTTTGTATTCTTCTTTTAAGCGTAACCAGTGGTAAATACTGAAGCAAAACAACAGAGGGGAGAGAGAATGTTACCTCCTACCCCACAGTAGTCTGAGTTATCCTATCAGTGCCACAGATGTAACAAGGAACATGGGAATAACTTGAAAATGTTTGTCTTTCCATCTTTCTGTCAACACTCATGGAGTTGTTTACACTGGGTACTTTACATGGTGCTATATTTTGGCTGCTGTTTGACATCATTTACAAAGCAATCTATGCTTTAACATGGACACTGTTAAACTCTCTGAGTTGCTAGTACCTTTAAAGCAAGCTCCATTCATTTTCTTTGTTTGATTTTTATGGAATCAATGGTCTGAAGTTTAGTGCTTGTAAAGATGGGGGACTGGCAGTGGTAGCTACAGTCAGCTACTCTGAGAGCTGTTAGCGAGTAAGCTCCTCTGTGCAGCAGTGCCAATGCAATACAGCCTAACTGGCAGCTCCTTTGCTGTTTGTTCCTAGTCTGCTCCTCAGCAGAGGATGACAATGTGCTTGTTTTTATGACATGAGCAAGTGGAAAGCAACATGAGGCCACCACGGTTATTTCCTTTTGGGATGGAAGACAAGGTTTGAAGGCAGGTATTCAGGGTGAAATGCTAGTGTAGTGACAAGTACTAGAAGGGGAAGCTGTTGCAGAAGAGCTTTTCAGCACTAGTGCTGATTTTTTTTTTCCCATTTTGTATAAGTTTACCATTTTGGAATCATTGATACCAGGTCCTGAGGGCATGCTTTGGCTACTGTAGCCGACTAGATGAAGTATGGATCCCTTAGTAACTTGTCAAAGTATGATGCAGCTGCATCATTTGCTCACCCATTTGCTTAACTTAAATAAAGGTTGGTGGTTAGGCTTCTGCTGTATTGTGCTCTCCTGCTAATTATCAGTGTATTTGTTTTAGAGACAATTAGCCACCTGGTTCATTCTCCCATTGAAGTCAGGTCATCATGAGTTACATCTGCTTTCAGGACTCTTCAAGTCCAAGATATAATAAAAAGATGATGGCTATGATTATAAAAAGCATGCAGGGCTGGGAGTAAGTTGTACAGCGTACTGAGTTCTCAAAGAGGATTGAGTTACAAAGCTCTTGCAGGGGCTTCCTTCTTCATGTCACAGAAGATGGATGTGAATAGAAAACAGTTTTTGTGATGCCAAAAGTTCTTTAGCCTATGAATGGAAAAGAGTGTTTGCAAAGGTAGATGGATAAAGGCTAGGCAAAGTGAGACATGATACTTCCCTTTGGCACTTTCGTGATACAACACAAAAGTGACAAGTAAGCACGTCTCTGTGCGTACTGCATTTGCATAAAAATAAAAGTTGTTCAGACCTGTGGGTGTTGCCTTTTTAAAAATGTGCTATATAATGTGGCATAAGATTATGTGCAATGCACATTTACTTTTATAATCCCATATGTTCTGGTAAAACTCTGTATTTTGAAGTAAGATTTTATTACAGTAGAACCTCACTAATTCTCACTAATGACTGGGAGACCCTTTGCAAATTACTGAATTTTGTATACAATCAAATGCATTGTGTTGTTAGATGTTCTTCTACATCCTGAGGAAGATGAGCTGCAGAGAACCCTGCCATTCGTGCCTCAGTTAAATTCACTCTGGAGAGGGAGGTACATAGTCATTGTGATGGGTTTAGCTCCAGGTGTTTGTTAAAGATGTTCACATAGGGCTAGCTCTGGAGAGGATGGAGCCCTGAATGAAAGGAAAGAACAGATGGGGACCTGTCAATGAGTAGATTAGCATAATTTACTGTTTCATCCTTTCTGGCTTGGGGTCATGGAGGGATCACAATCCAAATTTTTCTGGAGAGCATAGGTATTACTATTCTAGATGTCAATACAGCCATTTCAAATTCAATAGGGCCACTGACTTCAATAGAGGTAAGACGTAACCTTCCAGTAAAGAGCGTGCCATAGTTTTTCCTGAGAAGCTGCGTCGACACAGAAACAGAGACAATAGCATTCACATTTACTTAGGTATACTACAGATGTGTGTGCATCAAATGCAGGTGAGACTTAGAGTGTTCAAAAGAAGTTTTTGCATGCATAACTTCACTACTGGAGATATCTAGTGGATGAGAGCTTATTGGTGGGTATGAAGTGATGCAATACCTGCTTGCATCTATTTCACCTGCTGGATTATGAGGCAACAATAACAACTCAACAATGAAGATAAGAGAATGTAGGTCTTCATTAGAAACTTGCTTTTCAACCTGATCTGATGAACTCTGCCTCAAAGAATTCAACCCTGAATCACTCCTTGTCTCTCCCAGAATAGAGATTTTTTCAGACATATTGCTATTGAAAACAAAACCCCAATGGCTGAGTACTAAGAGGCTAAAGGGGGAATCTGGGAATCTAAGGGGGCTCAATAGGTGTGTACAGAGGGAGGCAAACTTGGGTTTATAAATGAGGGAAAGGGCAAAATTTGCGGGAATGTCTAGGAAAGGATACGCAATTTTTCGGAAGTGAGGTGCACCCCCAAGCAAGAAATAGAGAGGTCACAGAGAGGCAGAAGTCACTCAGAGACACAGAGAAGATTGGATCAAGGAGAAAGATGGCAGCAATATCACAGTGCATCCATGGAGAGAATGGAAAGGAGGAGGGAGATGGGAGGCATGAGGTGAATAATTATGAAAGGGGAAGACAGGCATGGACGTGGGCTTATGTGAGAGGGGTACATGGCATGACCAGATTATCGAAGAGGAATGAAGTGCTGGCGTAGGCAGGAGAGAAATAGAAGTGAGACGAAGAGAAGGATGATGATATGGCAATGGGGAACTGGAGCATACTCCTAACTGTTCATTCACAGGGTTTTTAGCACTTGTCACGTTTTGAAGATATCTATTTTATAGCCAAAGTGTAATCTACAGTAGGGCAGGGAAGACTGTTAGCCAGTTTCTATTCAAGGACTACTTTCAGCCTAACTCCTACTAGCCAATTGTTTGGTTAATAGTGCTCAGATATCAAAGTGTCCCCCTGTGCAGATCTATTACATGCATAATAATCCTAATGTTTGGCATCGTGAGAATTGCAAAGAAAATGAAAAAGACAATCATGATCTGACACCTGAATCTTCTGTCCTGAGCAGAAGAACTACTGGCTGCAGCTAGTCCCTGACATTTACAAGGAGCAAAGATCCCTATGGCCGCATGTGCTTAGAGCTGATAGCCCACCCTTTCCCTGCTTTGTTTCCCTCATCATGTTTAGCTTGTTACCCATTTACAAGGAACTTGGATGGGAATCCTCTTTCTGGTGCTCAGTGGCTGTCTAGGAACAAATCATACATAGAGTCACACAGCTCTTTTTCAAGCCTGAAATGCCTTTTTCAAGCCATAGAGAAATTACTTCCTATGTGATGGCTCCCATACAAGTCAGTAGGAGAAGAGTGAATGGGAAACCCTGTGGGAGCAGGATGGCAGTGTAGAAGAGCTAGATGAAAGGCACTGGATTGCCCTAATTTCCTGGCATGTAAGAAGGTAATTCACTTTGATAGCACATCACCACTGGTGGCTTTCCAACAGACGGGAAAGACTTGCTAGTTGAGGAAGTAAGTAATGTCACATGAAACATACATAATTTGCAGAGAGAAAATGTAAGACCACTAAGGTTATTGTTTTGCTACCAATGATTCATGACAATGACACTTTGGAGAGTGTGGTCTGGGTTAGAAGCTACATATAAAATGTATTTCTGCTTCAGGGATCTGTTCTTGTATCTGCTTTCTTGCAGACTTTAAGGAAGCTGTTGCAAACTTAATCCTGTTTAGAAATTATGATTTACTTCAATTGGCTCCACTCTTCATACTCTTTAAACTTAGATTTAAAGAATAATATCCACATTGTTGCTTAACATAAACCCTGTTAAAATAACACACATTTAAAATGGCATTCTTGGCATTATGGAACAATCAAAGGGGAAGACAAAAGCTTACTATAGCATTAATATATATATATGTATTTCCCTGGAAAAAAACCTGTGAGATCTTTTAATGAAAACATCAAAGAATACATCTTTCTTAGCTGAAAAGAAGAATGTCTCCTGACAAAAGCCAATTAAGGAGTGAATATATTTTGTTTATTTAGACTTGAAAAACATATATTCTTGTAAAATGAAAAAAACCCCACCACCCCAACCACCCAACCCAGTATTCTTTTTAGGCTATGAAGTTGCTAAAGAAACATAAAGAAGTATGATGCTAGAAGCTTGATACTGCATGAAAGAAACATATAAAGACTGTGATTTTGCTATTACCTAAGGCATGATATTGAAATATGTGTTCTGGAAGGGTTTTTTCTCAGCTTGCCTAGAGATTCTGGAACAAATTCTACTCCTGTTTACACCTCTGTAAATCTGGATTTACTAAATGACAGGTGGTAGCATTATCCCAAGTGTGTGCACTTCTAACTGAGAGTGGGACTTTGCCCTACATTAAAGGCAAACTAATAGTAGCTCTCCCATGAGATCCCCTTGTTTTGTGCATTTCTCATCCTGTACTTAAGGCTGTCATCCTACATGCTATCAACTCCATTTTTAAAAATCAGTGTGAGAAGTCTTTCAGTCTGGGACAGCAAATAACCTCTGTTGGAGGCCCTGAAGGGCTGTACTGCTCTGATCTTTCTCCACTTTTAAGGCAGGATAAGAGTGTATTTGGACTTGCTTCTCTGATGGTTTTATAGCACATAAATCCCAGTGATGTAGGGGGTCCTGGGACAGGCTCTGAAGCAATTCATGCTGCCCTTTATCTTCTGCCTTAGAACTGGCTAGGGATCATTTAGTCAGGTGAGCTCCCCCATGCTAGGCTGAGATTCCTTGCCTGTGTTTTGGAGAAATATAACCAAATATGTTGAAGAAGTTAGAAAGTATCAGATATATTTTTAAAATGTTTGTCTGTCTACAGCATGGGCTGGCTAGACACTTAAAAGGCAATAGTCAGGAGACATAAAAGTGAATGCACAGAACAGAATGAATTGTAAAATATATGTAATAAATGCTTAAAGAAACTACTGAAGGATGAGTACGATTGTGGAAACTGCCATGGGAGTACAAAATGTTCTGACCTGCACAGGACCTCAACCAAATGAAGACGGCAGAAACTTGTATTGTCAAAATTGATTGTCTTTCAAGTGCTACATGTTGCATCCATTCCTGTGTATTCAGATTCACTTAGGGAAGTAGAAACAGGGGGCTTTCCCCTCTCGGGAACCTTAAGAGATTATGCACTTAGGACAGCATTGTCAGCATTTATACCTGAAATATCAACATGTGCATGAGAATTTTGGTACATCAGTTGAACTTTTTAAATCATGGCATTACTCCTCGGTGTAAATATTTGCACAATCAGGACCACAGATTCTAATTTCCTTTGAGGAAAGACAGTCTTGTCTATAGCTGGCATATGGGGTGTTTTAACTTTGATAATATAACCATAGAATCTTAGAATTTTAGGGGTTGGAATGGACCTTGGGCAGGGACAACGTCCAATAGACCAGGATGCTCAAGGCCTCATCCAGCCTGTCTTTTTACACTGCCAGGGTAGGGGCATCTACTACCTCCCTGGGCAACCTGTTCCAGTGTCTCACTACCCTTACAGTAAAAAACTCTTTTCTAATATCTAACCTAAGCTTCCCCTCCTTCAATTTGAGCCCATTACCCCTTGTCCTCTCATTGCAGTTCCTTAACAGCACAAAATAATCAAAAGGAACTAGTATAAGCTGGTTGAGATGTAGAAGGAATCAGAGGAGTTCTGCTATATGCCAAACCAACTGTCTTTATATTGGTGCAAGAAAGAAGTAGATGAAGAATTGAGAAAGAATTTGGTAACAGACCATAACTCACCATATTGTGCAAACCACAACTGGGGAAAATCCTTATTATCTTGGAGTCCTATATGTATGGCAGTTGTGATTAAAAAGCCTGTTTGGTGACACTGCAAATAGCAATTAAAAAAAGTTATTCTGAGAGAGCGTAACTGATGCAGGAAGTCATACCACAGAATGGTAACTGTGTTTGAATTGTATATTTTATAACTGCATCTTTTTTTTCTCTAATAAGACCATATTCTTCCTCTATAACTTTGTTTTATGCTTTCCAGGCTTTAAATGTAGTCTTTAACTTTTTAGTGTACCTTTGACTTGGGGTTCTGATGAAAACAATAGGTTATGTTTCTTAGGAGTTGGAACAAACTTTTAATTTATAATATGACAGTGAAAAATAGGTTGTGTCAACATAAGAATATTCTTCCCTGTCACAAGATAAAACTGTGGCTCATCATCCATAACATGTGGATACTGATCCCACTATTGGATTTACCATTCATTTATTCAGAAAGGCTAGATTGAGGATTGGAACCCAGGATATTTTTTATGCTCTAACTTGAAAATATCGGGTACCACTTGTATTAGACAGGAACAGACTAGTCAGGACTTAGGAAAAACATTAATTTGCCTCTGTTGTTTGAGGAAATGAGCGTGTGTA
>NW_008659909.1:115988-132904 GCF_000695815.1 Acanthisitta chloris
CCATCATGATTGCATGGTAAACAGAGCTTTATTGTGAACCACAAAGAGGGAAGTTGAAGACTGTTTTCTTTTATCATTCAGAGTCATTCTGGAAAATGGATGGTAAAAACTTCAAAGTCAAGTGCTTATTGATGCTTTTTCATATAAAAATAGTACAGGCACTTAACAGCCTTTGTATTATGTACATTCTTTAGCAAGAGTGGGTAGCTTTGCATGGTAAACAGAGCTTTATTGTGAACCACAAAGAGGGAAGTTGAAGACTGTTTTCTTTTATCATTCAGAGTCATTCTGGAAAATGGATGGTAAAAACTTCAAAGTCAAGTGCTTATTGATGCTTTTTCATATAAAAATAGTACAGGCACTTAACAGCCTTTGTATTATGTACATTCTTTAGCAAGAGTGGGTAGCTGTGTTAGTCAGCAGGACAAACTAAATAATAAAGTTACTGATACATTTTTATAGACAAATCAAAACAAATACCTGGGCTTTCAGAATCACTCAGGATGCCTCTTTACAATAGAAACAGCCGCAGAAGCCTGAGTAGTTCCAAATGTTGTGTCTACAGAACATTACTTATAACAGCAGTGGAGCCAGAGCCCTATTGTGCAACAGTAGATCAAGCTGAAATGCCTCTCAATTAATTGTGCATTTATTAAACATTATGATTTCTGAGAAAAATTGTAGTTCATAGGGGGGATTCATACTTCAGCAAGAGCCAGCAAGTATTTCAGTATGGCATATAAATTGTAAGCAAAAAATAAATGTACAGGCCTGAGCAAAGCATGGCTTCATGGATATGCTACTTCCTCTGATTTGAGGACCTATTCAAACAGCCAGAACTCCATCTCTGTTTCTGCATCTGTTCATGGGAGGAAGTTAGGTAATTGCTGAAGGGTAATTCAGAGAGCCTGAATAATACCCTAAGGAGTCACCTGGAGCCAGCAAGAAAGAAGCACAGGCATGGGGATACTGCTGGACTTTAATCTGAGGATTACAGATCTCAGCTCTGTGGTTGACAGGGCTGCTTCTATCCCCAGACATACAGTCTGAAATAAAGAAAGTCAAGGTTATAGTCCTTTCTGTTTGGCCTACTTGACAAGGTGCATTTTCATCCTTACAGATGGGAGAGAAAATATAGTTTGCCTATGAAGGATGAATGTATATTGCCTACAGCTGCATTCTAGAAAGAAGAGGAAGCGATGCAGCCCCTAGAAATGTGGAAGAATCAGTTTACACCAGAGTGGCACAACAGGACTGATGTGTTCAAAGTGATGTAGTACCATAAGCTTTATTTAGGGTTTTTGAATGTATCATTGTTAAGTCCAATTTGATCAATTTTAATAGAAATTGTATTTCAGATTAGAGTCTTCAGGGCAGCCATCATCAAACCTCTTTAATTCTCTTAACCTATATATTTTTACTGCATGGATAAATATGCTTTGAAACTAACATAGTGCCATTGAATCCAATATATCTGTGGTGGAACCAATCCATGCATACTCAAGTCACTAAATTTTTATGGAAATGAATAGATTTTCTTTCAAGGCATAATATTTTCACTTACACCAGTAGCTTTTCATTGAAACTAGGGCTTTGTTTTCCAAAACCAACATATTTCAGTCCAGGTTCATCTACATATTGCTTGAATTAGTTTTTTTCCTTTCTCGTAATTAAATCTATTGAACTAAATACAGTATTGGATGTCTAATGAAACCAACACAATTTCACAGGGACTACTTAGAATGAGTTTAAGCCAGTGAACAGAATACACTGTGCTTCTCAGCACAATTTAATAAAATGAACACTGTGAAATGGAACACACTTTTGCAGACAGTCTTCAGGACTATGCCCCCATAGTTTCCCATAAGTTGAGTTTGAGATCTTAAGATTTTCTACTCTTTTGGAGGATTTTGCTGTTCTGTGGTAGCTAGACAGGCTACAAGGAAGATAAGGAGGGGCTGGGGTGAATGGCTGAGTTGGGGGATGAATGTGGACTGAGTGTTAGAGCATCCTCAGAGCAAAAAGGAGTAGTCAGATGACCAATGTGCTGCAGTGATGCTTGACCAGTTTAGCAGTCCCTTGCTACTCTGCTAGCTGGTATATTTTAGGAAAGTCTGTAGATTATTCTGGATATGCTAAAGTTGGCTATCACACTGCATTCCCCTCCAGGACTCATCTATTACCATCTTGCAGAACTGTACCCAAATCTTGCAGGAGTCAGGTGATGGCTGTGATCACTTCCATTACACATCAGAGGAACAGAGGAATTCTGGGGCAAATCCAGAATAACTCTACTTTCATTGAATTATTCTAGAATTAAGCAGAGTAACTGATCTGTTTGACTCAAGAAGTTCCCATGCACTGTAAAGAAATGTACTATAAAATGACAGTGATTCATTTAATACCATGCAAAACCAGGTACTTGACTCACAATTAGATAAAAAATAGCCACCTAATAGTCATTGGTTGTAGATATTTCACAGTTTTGGCAAAGTTCAGATGCCATTTTTATAGCTCTCAATAGTGTTAATGGGTTTCTGAGTCTACTTAAAAGGGAAAGAAGGCCTGGGAAAGAAAGCCTAGGAAGGGAAGGAGAAGGCTGTATACAGAACTGTGTTCTTTTTAGAAGAAAATTGTTGATGGGGTTGTGGAAATGAGGCCTCCAAGTTTCTAAGAATCAAAAACTTTGGCATTTTGTGAACAATAGAGGTGTTCACAGCAGTTTCTTCCAAACTGTATGGCACTTTTCAGCTAGGATTGTGTGCAGTTTATGTCAAAGCATTTCAGTGAAGAAATACAAATACAGACTAATGTTTGACTTCTTTTGTTGTGTTGAACTGGAGCCAGAGAAAGTATTTATATATAAATCCACTTGTGAAATGCATAACCCTCTCAATGTGACTTATATGTCTGAGACTTACAGAGAATTCAAGCTGATTGACAGAAAATACTGCTCTTAAGGTGTCAGAATGTATTATCGTGCTTATACAGAAATACAAAAAAACCCCCTTTTTCACCAATGTACATGTTCATTGTCATTATGTTCTGGTATATTGGAGATGTCCAGGTACTGAAATACCCAATTTGCTAGGACCTAAAGCTACCACAAAAATATATTAGACAACCAGATGGATAATTCAGCTTGTTGGTTTAGAAAAGCATGCATTAAACATTCAGTATTTGAAGCCTGATCTAAAAAAGAAAGATTCTGTGGGGTCAAAACTGCCATTCAGTGAAGGAAAGAAAAATAAGAACTGAGACAATTAAGAAAGCTTTCCACGTTTGTGCTACAGTTAGTTAGTTTGTCTTCCTTTTTTCCATTCTCCCCCCACTAAGCCCATGCACATCAAGGAACTGACAGTTAGCACAGCCTGCAGATAGATCATGAGCAGATTACATACATCTTTATGTATTTGGTACACAGGTGCTATCTGCTTTTGCCAAATAGTTTAGATTAAAGCAAATTAATTTTGTGTAATGGGTCCTATATGATAATGCCTGTGTCACTTCAATTGCTCCCATTGCATCATTTTTTTCCCCTCATCCCAGGGTTGCTCTTTAGACCACTTGCAGTACTTACATTCTCCCTTTGATCATCTACCACTGTCTTATTCCTCTCTGTTCTGCTTAGATATGGTGCTGTCATTCACTATTTCCAATTTGTTAAGAACTCCTAGGATCTTGCATGTTAAAGGATTGTTATATGAATGAAGAGGAGGAAGAGACAGTTGGCCCTTGATAATTTTAGTATCATGACCATTTTTATCAAGTGGGTGGCCTGCACTGGCACTCAAAAATGTTCTCCCTGTGACAGAGTGGAAAAGTGTGTCAGTTCTTGTGAACGGGCAGCACCTTGAAGAGTAAATGGAGACAAGTGTCATTTCAGAGAAGTACAGAAATAGAGCTGCTTGTAAAAGGAACCTGTGTGCCATATTACACGTGCACCTACACGCTGGGGGTATGGCATGGAGGAGAAAGGACAAGAGTGTCAATACCCATGTTACTGGCCTAGTGTCTGTGGCAAGCGAGATAGAGACAAGGGAGGAACAAAACCGTGGAAGGGCTTGGATGGAAATATGAAATGGGTCAGCTTGACACAAAAGATTATTAACTGCATAAAGTGATACCGTACTGACTGACTTAGCTGCCACTAGTAGTGACCTCTGTAGATAACATCCACCACTCTTCTCCTACCCAAACCTGGCTCTTAGAGTTTCCCCAAATCTCATGTTTCACACAGTGTAGAACTGCTTTTACACCTCCACATCACATTTTGAGCATTATCATGTGTATCAACTGCATTTCTGAACTAGAGCATGATCCACTTGATACAGTTCTGCTATCACTTGTTCTGATATTGCAGAGCAGTGTTTGGGACTGGCTGCTGTGAAGCCACAGCAGATCAGCTGCTGTAACTCTTTCCACTGTAACATATTTCTTAGTAAATCAGTGGGGTAATAAATAACTAAGGTGTTATTTAATTCCACTCTGTTTTTATTGTGATGCTGTGCTTGCAGGTATTTATGCCTCCCACACACATAGATAATGATCCCGGTTATATGACAGGACTAACTTTAAATAGAAAAGCCAAAATTCTGACTTCATATCTTACCAAGAATTAATACTGATATAGGCTAATGCTGATAGAGAAGCAGCGATGAAATTTGTCTGTGGCATTCACATACTCTACCTAGAATACAGAGCAAATGTAGCATGATGTACCCTTTCTATGAACGACCTATGAACAACATCTAAAGAACGAGTGCTATCCTCTCAGCTGTGAGGCATTGGCTTGAGAGACGCAGCATGCAGGAAACTCTGGGAATTTAACACAAAGCATATGGAGGAAGTTAGACTGGAGACAGTGGCTCGATCTTATTCTTACACCGTTTCCATGAGATGTTGCCATTGCACAAGTCTTTGTCTCCTAGAACTCAAAAATTAGAGGATGAATTATGTCTTTTGCCAGAAAGTTTTTTACTCTGCTTCTGGGATTGAGAGGGGCTACATGAGGTCATATTCGCCATACTGAATAGAAGGCTGTGCTCTGATGCTTGAAGATTTCAGCCAAAAAGAAGAAAGAAGAAAAGAAAAAAGTGACGAGAAAGTACCTGTAATGCTGAAATTGAAAATATGCCAACTCTGAATCCTACTCAGGAAGGTGGAGATTTTTTTTTTTCTTCTAAAATACATAGATTTCATATTCAGGTCTCAGTCACATTTCCATTTAGTGACTAATTTTCCCCATATACAACTAGGGGAAGAAAGGTGTAGGGTTTTCAGATTTAAATGAAAGAGTATTACAAAGGAAGCTAATTTACAAACCAGCAAGCTTTATGAGAAGTAGGATAACTAACTGTTCTCACAATAGAAGGAGAAGTGGAAGGACAATAATGACTGTTCGCTGACAGTTTGAGAAACGATAAGAGCTACTAGCAGCAGTACATACCCTTCCATTCTCATCCAAGAGAAGTGTTATCTAAAATGAAGTAGAGCAACTATAACTGATAATAATGATTTTTATCATAGCCATGACCGCTATGAACCTGGTCAATGGGATAAGAGCAGGACAAGTGGAAGATGAAGCATATAAATAATGTGTAAAAGCAGGACAATAAGCAGCACTTCAGAGAATACTGTCTTCGCTCAGTCATGTTCAAAGGCCATTTTAGAGAGCAGCTTTTTATGTGGGTGGGTTCAAAAATAGCATTCAAAGCTCGCCAAACCACATATTGAGCAGGGACAAGAGGACAGTGGAAAGGCCACCCTGGACAGATTAACCTTCATCTCATCTGGAGTCCACTTTCTGGGCCAAGCAGATGTATGAAGTAGAAGACAAAATTTGAAAAAAAACCCCCACATTTCTCTATCTAATGCTTTAATGTCATAAAGAAAATATCTTTTCTTTTCAAACACAGATCTTTTCTCACTGTCAAGCAGACACCCTTAGATCTGCAGGGCAGTCAGGAAGTGAGCATGGGCTCACGTTCTCTCCTGAATGTGGGCTTGTCAAGAAACAAAACAAAACAACTGTCAAACAAACATAAAGCTTCAAAATTGAGCCCTAAATACTAGAAGGAACAAAGTAAAGCTGAAATTCTTTATCTGGCATTGCTGGAATACATACTTACATACTATTTACATAACTATACTCTATCTGATCAACTCGAATGTAGTCACTCTTGGTATATCAAAATCTGTTTGTGCCTTACCAGAGAGTAGATTAACTTTGCAAATGCTAATAGCTACAGAATGGCAGGCTTTAGACTAGGGAAACTGCCTAATCCTTAACTATAGAGGCACAAATGAGTTACTTCATATCCCAGGGGAATATGATACAAATCTACAAACAGATAAAACACAAGAAATATTATTTAGACACATGACACTTCCACTGTGAACATAATGACTAGATTTCTTGCACAGGTTTTTTGCCTTCACACCACCTCTCTTCAAAATCACGTGTCGTGCACTGCCATGTTCTACGGCTCTGTTATACACGCAGGTGGCACTTCGATGGGGTCATACACATTCACGCCCTTCTGAGAAAGTACTGACAACCCTTTGCTTGTTCCCTGCTATATCGTCACTGACACAGTATAAATCAAGCATGGTATAACCACTCTCGTGGGTGCTGTCCCATAATAAAAGTGGGACGTTCTTCAGAGAAGGGGAGAGTGGAAGTGAAACATATGCTTGCGGAGGCAGGATCTGGACCTTAACATTTTTTTAAAAACCCAGTATTTCCACCATGGGTATTTAAAAACCCCTCCCTCCCTTGATGTATTTTTAAGTGCATACTCAAGTAAATACATCTGATCATATAGCAAATGTCATACTATACGAGGAGAATATATGATGGCTTTGCCTGACGGAAGAATCAGCCTTTCCATTGTGGCCAGGCCATCTTGGGTTGTCAGGTAATGTTCCACTACTTAGGGTGGTTCTCCTGTCACACCGAAGTCAACATACTGGCTATGAAAAGTGAAGTCAGCTTATGCCCACTGGTATACCTTCATTTGGGAGGAAGCAAAATAAAATTCCCATACTTTCTGAATGATTTGCCATGTGTAGAACCATACTCAAAGTGGAAGGCAACTTTGACTACAAGGAATATTTTTGTTAATAATCTTAATTCACCCATACAGTAATGAGGTACACAAGAAGAGTTAGCTACACATACAGTGTTTTCGAAAACTATTTCATGAAAGAAAATGTAAACAAAATGAATTAACAGAATATATTTTTTTCTAAAGAGTAATTTTCTAATTTTTCCGTTGTGCAGCAGCTGCTGTTGCCATGCTGTCATTGCTGTTGCTATGTATTTTTGAGTGTGCCAAGATGTAATTGGCTACTTCAGCATATATAAACTATTGGTAGAGATGTTTCTATGGAAAAATCACATCTTTTTTTGATTGGTTCATGCTGAAAGTAGATGTGCTTAGCTATCATCTCAATTTAAATTGAGACCAACAGGTTTTAAGTCTCATAATGCAATGAAGCCACATGCTATTCATCATGGTGGAACTGCACTGAGGCAAGAACTTTTATGTTGACATCATGATAGAATATGAGTAAGATTGCATCTCCATGGTCTCCAAATGTTTCTATAGTCTTTGGCAAACTTTTTGATTCACTGCGAATTGTATTTGCTTTGAAAATATGGCAGTTTCCTGGTTTTGCCTGACATAACTTGCAAGCTACTAAATCAAAACTCATTTCAGACTAGTTAGGCATTTTGCCTGAGGACATTTTATGAAGAATTATTGACTTGTGCAATGTAACAATGTATTTAAAAATCTTCTGAAAAGGCTGACTAATACCTATAGAAATGGTGTCAAACTTGTCAGGTTAGAGGCTGGTAAACCTAGACAATCTTGTGTACATGATGAGCTTTTGGGAGAATTAAGGACTCATAATTTCAGCTGGGGAAGAGAGTTAGCTGTCTGCTCCAGACATTCTTGCCATTTAACCTTGATCTAAAAAGTAGAGATGTACAGCTGGGCTAAGAAGTCCTGGAGTTGGTTAAAGTGAGAGGCACTGTGTAGTAAGCATTAATTTCAGCTTCATACCACTAAGTTTTTCTACACGATAGAATCTGTCTCAAAAACATTATTCATATTTATGCTAATAATTGTTTTATAACTAAAGTCTACTTAGGTTACATGAAAACCTGCTGCAACCCAAATATAGACAGAACATAAGGTGAGGCCTAATGCGAGGTACACAACTACATGACTGCAAACTCTGCGGGATTAATTTTTTGAGAACAAGTGACATGTTTTGCAACCTTAGTTTCATAATTCTGTCTTACTTAAATACTTTCTCATTGTAGAAGTTAAAATAAAATTTGGGGGTTTTTGGACACTCTGAGGTTATAGAAATGTGTTTCGAGAGGGAAATCTGCAAGTCCTCCCCTGTAGGAGGTGGCTGAAGTGTTATTTAGACTTAAATGGAATGAGCCGTGATTGAAGGGTTGTTAAGAAGGGACTAAACAGTGTTGAGTTACATCACAGAGAAAATGAATTATCATCTGCTTGGTTCATAAAATATCTTCAATTATTACCTATGCAAGTACTCTTTCTCTTGTCTTGTGCACCTCAGAATCTCTAATTTATTAGCAAGTCAGACTGTTCCCTTTTATTATTCCTAAAACTCCTTGTCTTTGACTACTTGTCTGATTCTTGTTCTATTACATCAAAGATTATGCCTTTTATTGGAACATTTTTTTCCTTTTTCTTTTTTTTTTTTTTCCTTTTCCTCTGTCTTTGTCAGACCAATTACCCAGCTCAGCATTGGCAAGCACAAACCTAAAGCTTTGGAGATAAATTTGTCTTTCTTTTTTCCTCTCTAAGTCATGGAAATATCATACTGTCTGCCTGAGAAGAATTTATTTTCTCTCATCTAAAAGCTGTACAGTTGGAAAGAAATTGTATAAAAAATTATGAGTTATGTTATTTAGTATTGACTAGGTATTGAAATTTACTGGTGATCATATGTGTCAGTCTCCAAAAAGGCAGGCTTCTTTAAAAAGAAGATCTATGACCTTAGGGCACCAACCTGCCATTTAAAATATTTGCTCTTCCCTAAAAAGCTTAATTGGGAGTAATAACAATGTTATAATAGTGTAATTTTTAGAACTTGGAGTAGGTTTTTGGAGTGTCATGAACTGCAAATGGTCTCTTAGAACATCATGTTTTAATTTAAAATTTTAATATGAATGATGTTACACTGGCATTATGATGCGCCCATGAAACAGGATTTGTGGAAAGGCTGTGCACTCACACACACACACACACACACGTTGTTGCAGGATATATATGCTTTACCTTCTGGGGCATCCTAGAACCTCAGGCATAGTCTTGGAAGTGATTGCAAGTCCCCACAGACTCTATGGATGAGTGCCACAATGACATAATGCCATGGGTACATGTACAATGCTCCTGCAAAGCATCAATTTACCTGCTGCATTCTCCCCCAATCACTTCCAGCTGAAAGCTGGTGAGTGCCATTACTGCTACTGCTTGCAAGCAGGCAACAACTTAATGGAGATGATTCCCTTTAAGAGGTCTCTGCTGAGTTTTTGGTTGTCAGGGAAGATGATAGTCTCATCCCTCTGGTTAGATAAAATTAAGACTCCTTCTGAATATCTCATTATTGATCAAGTGGCACTTGGAGTCAGCTGGTTATATTCCTTTTCAGAGAGGTTAGCAGCTTTCCAGAGGGGCTTCTAAGGGTATAGAGAAGTCCTGGCCAGTGTGGGGTTTTCCCAAAGTCCTTTCTTTTGGGCAAATCTCAGATTTTAATAAAAAATAAACACTTACTCTGACCATTGTGAAGAAAAAAATCCTGGCATTTTGAAATAGCAGAAATTAAAATGTTCTGATGTTTGGTCACATCAGAAAAGCATTAACCAGATCTGGATGACAGACTGCAGCAGTAAGTGAAACCAGAATTTGGCTCTCCGGCTGAACCTGAAATCCTTGACATCCGCAGAGTGGGTGGATAGATTAATGGGTGAGAGTAGAGATACAACTATGCCCTTTCCTCTTCCTTCTTGATACAAAAGGACATGGGGAGTACCTCTGTTCAAGTCATGATACAGTTTATATACTAATGTTCTCAGTCTAGCATGGCCCAGAAATGCCTTGTTTCTAGGACTACAGGTGGAATGCATCATAGTATCTATACTTCAGCTTGCTTAATTGTTTCTCACAGAAGAGGTCATTTTCGATTGTTATAATTTTCTTTAACTTCTCCCTTCTGAGCAGAAACTGCATTCATTGTCAGTCACAGACCAGGTATTTTTACTGAAAGTTTGACAAGAAATGGTAAAGCCATTTGCAGGGAAAATAAGAGGAAAATACAGTTTTCTTTGTTAAGGAAATATCATTATAGTCTAAGGGCTTTGTGCTGATCCTTGGAGTTAGGCATGCATATTTCTAATTGAAGAGTGTGAATGCTGCTTGGGTACAGGAGTGTATAATTTGCTGTAATCTTGGCCTGTGCATTTTCCTTAAACTGGTACTTTATTATTTGGAGCTAATCCATTTGCCTAAGTCCCTCTTATATTTCTTTCAAGCATACCCATATAGGAAAATAACCCTTTCTTTATCTTTAAGGCAATGGTTTCTTTATTTGTTTATTTCTAGATCATATACAAATGAATTAATTGTGACTCCTTGGTGTTGCTAATTGAACTTCCAATTTATGTGTATTGTTTTGGAGTCAATTCACGCTCTTAATAAGGAGAAAGATGGAGTTATACAGGGAAGTATCCTGAAAGAGAACTACTGAGGTCAGGGGGTTCCCAGTGACTCCCTGCACATTCCTGTCCTACAGCAGAAACTTCATTTGCTGATATGTAAATATATGAGTCTATATTTAAATCTGTTTGCATCCAGGCACAAAAAAAGGTCTCTGTAAACTGCAACTGAAACTGAAAAAACCTTTGCCCAGGGACTTGAACTGGGCAGATCTCATGATAAGGTCATCAGTACTAAAGTGAATGCTGCATGCAGTATTATTTTATGGATACTCACTCCATTCTGAACTCAGTTGTGGAGTGTTCATAGTTGACATTAACCCTTTGTTTACCATCCCTCTTAGAAATCTGCTGTCTGGCCTGTGTGAGACACAAAGGTCCATCAGTTTAAATGGGACTATGCTGGTATGTTTATCAGATGAAAATCTGCCCTGCTGTGTTGATTTGCATTAGAGTTTCACCCATCTGCAAAGGTGAGAGGGGTTAGCAGCTGGACTGGGACTCACTGGGGCTTCTGATATATGGAGTAAGATGGCAAACACAACTTGGTTTTGTAGCAGTCACCATGGGGTTCATTATGGCAGAAGGACCATTTGCTCCAGTCCTCAAGTATGAGGTGGGGGTACCTGGAGGTACTTTGGGAGTTATAAACTTGTAGTCCCTCTCTTCAGTGTCACTTGCTGGGCATCAGGGATTCATCTCTCCTGAGGTTAGATACTTGCGAAGAAGATATTTAGAGCTGTGATGGATCTATTTTATATACTCATTCTAGACTTAAAAGAATGGATATATAAACCCTCCTGACTTTACTGAGGACACCTAGCTGTATTTCCCTGAGGGTAGAGGAAAGATAGGGGACTTAGACTTAATGAGATGAATCTGACTTTATATGCCCCAATTTGTTTCCTTGGTCCTTCACTGCAGTGAACACTGAGGGACATGCAGAGCTATACTGGACACAATTTCTTGTGATCTGCTCACAAACCCACCCTCCTTACATGCTACCAAACAGAGAGTCCTCTGGGGACTAAGCAGTGGCAAATGTGCCTGCTCATGGCAGCCCCTTCTTTGGGAAACTCATATGTCCTCAAAGAGAGAGAAATTAATTTCACAGGTCTGCTATTACAAGTCTGTGTATGCAAACCCAGCTCTTATTTAGTAGGTTCCCTTCTAGAGATGCCAAGGCTAGAGTTATTTTTCCTTGTTTGTTTATAAATTAGAGGTCAGATCTTGAGTTCTGGTCCTCTTGGACTTCTCAGCTTTTGCCAATTTAAACAATCCCTCGTGTGATCATTACAAGTGTGATAGTGGTTGCACATCAGCCTAGGAAGACTGACACTTCGATGAGCCTACCTTGGAAGGTCATGGTAAAAGTAAGCACAACAGGTGCTTCTGAATTGATGATGACCATTTGGTCAGGCCCATTGCTTTAGTTAGTAGCGCTGCTCTTTTGGTCTTATTAAGAGTGTCTGTCACTGCAGACCTGAATGCTGCAAACTCTAAATTTTTGTGCTTTTCAATTTATTATCTTTTCCCATCTTTGCGTTAAATATTATAGCTAAAAGATTAGTATTGCAAGAATGACTATAATTGTTGTACTAAGCAGCCATTTTTGGGGTTTGTGGGGAATGGATTTTAGCAACAATAATTTCCTTGACAGTGAGAAATCTGAATACATTATACCTTCGGGAAAACATATACTGACAGCAGTACATAACATGGTTCAGACAAGATAGAAATAAAGCGTGTTGGGTTTTGTTATGTGGTCTGTGTGTGGTTTTAGTCTCACTTGTTATCTATACAGAGATTGCTGCTACAGCAATATCATGCACTGTCATGTGCCAATGAGGTTTGCTGGAAATGGTTTCCAAGAAGATCAGAAGTGGTCATCAGTGCCCCTGAGAAAAAGTGAGACAACTGGTTTTTTCAATAATTCTAATGTGTTTTGAGTGGGATAATGGAGATATCCTTAGCAGTGGGATTTTTCTGCTCACACTCCAGAGACACGGATACCGGACCCCTGGAAGTTCTGCACTGGGTGATGAAACACTTCCCTAGTGGAAGTTTTCTGGGTTCAAATAGCATTCAGGAGTGATTGAAGTTCTCATTCTGCATATCTATTTCAGCTGCTGCTTCTGTGACAGTATAAGATAACTCAATTAATATAAAAAGATAAGAGTATATTAGAGTCCCATGAGGAAAAATTTGCTAGATTGAGTCCCTAATGCGTACAAGGATAATGGTAAGATAAAGCCCTAGTTAATTATATTGAAGAGGCAGAAAGAAACTCACAACTAATTGTGCTGTAGTTAAAAGTATTTCTTATTCTAAATGAATACTTAGTACTGATTGTGTTCCTGTTACGGTATCAGAGGATCAGGATTACAAGGTCTAGACATTCACTGATATGTAGATCTGTCCTCAAACAAACATCACTTTTGAAAACTGCAGGTGTTTTGTTTGTACTGTGGATGTTAATGTTAATTTAATGATGATGTAGGGAAGTCTTGATTTAGTACATTGCTTTGTGAGGCACTGTTAGTGTTAGGGGTAGCAGGACCTTTAGAAACACTAGACAAGTGCCTGACTGTATTAGTGCATGCATGTACAGGTTCTACTTCTCTTGTTTCTTTACATCTTGTCACATCTCACCTCTGAGACAAAAGCTTTGCTGAGCACATACATCATAGCTGACCTACAATGGACAAGACTTCTGTCCTGAGACAGGGGAGAAGAGATGTTTTTCCATTGACTCTCATATGAAGCAAACCAAACCCATCTGCAGTGGAAGGCAAAAATCCACTACATCTGCACAGAGGTAACCATGTGCACAAATCCACTACATGTGCACAGAGGCAACCATACCCCCTCTCCTCAACACACACACATAGCTGTGTGCACAAACATGCAATGCACTTGTCATGTTTCTGCCCAGTTTCTGCAGCTAGGGCTTCATCTCATGAAGGGATGGCATAAAAGGGCAGTTTTGTCACATGGTGAGGTTTCTATAGAAATCCTGTCTGTGTAGCTGCCCTTAGAGAAGTGATGAATCAGTGCCTTCCTCCATCAGCTTGTTCCTTCATGTTGCAGTTATCAGGGCTACTGATAAAACCTGTGAAAATGAATAACTTTCCTGTTAAACTCATCCAATTGAACTAAAAGCAAATAATGAGAATATGAGGGAAATACAGCTCTCAGTCTACAGATCACCTAACATCCTCAGTACAGAAGCATCTAAAAGCTGCCTGCTAAGTTGGTTGATATGCCTTTTATTTAGCTTGATGTTAATTTGCTAAACACTGTTTTGGTGTATGTGATTGTAGAACATAAAAATGCAGTAGGTGGTTTATAGGAGATGAGAGCAAAAGAATACTCTCTGCTATGAGCTCTATATACAATGCATATTCTCCAAAGGGATGAAATTTCCCTCGAGCTAATGGGTAAACTGCAAAGTGAGGTACACTAGCAGCTTTACGGTTTGCTTTAACCTGCTCCTCCTACCCGTGCTTTGTGGTGGGTGTACAACTGTTGCAAGTAGGTGGCACAGCTGTTTGCATTGACTGGCTCAGTACCTTTGGGATACAGACAACACAGTTAACGTTGTGAGATGAAAATGGCATCTATACTTTAATAAACTCATTCTATTTCTTGGTGAGAAAAAAGGGGGAGATGGGGAAGGGTGGGGGAGAGAAGTTGCCAGCTTGACTATATCTGTATTAGTGGCACTGCTCAAATCACACGGTGGTGGCTAATGCTTGCAAAATCCTGACTAGCATTTGAAAGGGGAACATCAGTTTATTATTGCTGCAGTAGCTGTTAACTTTATGAAGATTTCCTGTGCACCTGCCTGCTACCACATCTTTAACATATATGCATATTTATACAACTTAGGCAACATATGTTTGATGATTTTTGTCATTTATATTTACTACAGTATGGATAGCAATTAAAAAATAACCATGTTCACTGTGATGAATTGGTGAAATTCCTGGAGAAGTAGAAATTGCATGAAGAATCTGAAGATAGAGAACAAGGTATAAGGCATGTAAAGATCTAGTTCGTCAGTTGGAACATAAAAAATGCAGGCATGTGACCAATGTGTATTTGCATATATAAAACCATAAAAATGACAAGGAAGAATATGCTATTTCATTTAGAGGTAGAACAGGATAATAGATAGTCTAGAGTGGTATATTTTCCCATTTTGTCCACCCTTTACATATAAATCTTGAGTTGAGTTGTAGGGGTGATGACATTTTCTGCAGAGCTGCTGTTGCTCTGTTCCCAAGTTTTGTGTGTTTTGAACGTAAAATGGATGTATTCAATTGACATACACGTGCAGAGGCAAATGGTGTGCTAGGACCTGTGTGATGATACAATCCCTTGTCTGACTCATCCTGGCAGCAGATCGAGTGGGTTTCCTGAGCACCAACTCAGGTGCCAAGACCAGAGAAGAGCTATGGAGAGGACTTTGGGGAGTGATCCTTACAAGTAGCCAATTTAGGGGAAACCTTGGGCTCAAGTCTGTATTTGGTGTGTCTGAGTTAAAAATAGGGGAAGATCCGAGGAGAGGGCAAGTTTTGGATATTAGCCCAATGAATCTGTGTGGGCACATGCACACCAGCACCCACACTGTGTATGAAAGTGAGATAAGCACACGTGATTTGTACTCAGAATGTAGGTGCCAACTTTTTTAGGGAGAATTTCTTACCATGTGGCATATTATCATATTCGAGACCTGCTCATCTCTGTAAAAAGACAGAGGATAGTGGGCTGTGCAGAAATGGAGTGAGACAGTGGAAACGCACGTAGTGGAGCTGTGAAAAATGATATGGGAGTGGAAAGGAACTTAGAAAATTAAAGTTAAAGAGAAAAAATGGAGAAGACTAAGAAATCTAGATCTTGTCCTGAAAGTAGTATTTTCCATGTCAGTGTGATGATTTGCCTAGAATAATTTATTCCACTTCTTAGAAAGATGCTCTAAACTAGCCTCAGGGTGCCTTTGTTACCCTCCTGTGACATGAAATTAACTGCTGCCATAGTTTCTCACAGAGGGTAGAGCAGCCGCAGGTCCACCCCCATTTACACTCTCTGCCTATGCCCAGAAATGCCCCAACTGACATGACTCTCTGCTCCGAGCCACACAGCATTACCCCCAGTGGCGTGATTCAAAGTAAACTAAACTGCACAGCAAACAGTTTACCCACTTCGACAAACAGGAACATTTACTTATTTTTTCCTGACTGTTGCTTACCCCTCTACCAGCAGTTAGTGCATATGAGGCAGCAGCCTGTGCCACTGGAGCATTCCCTTATGCAGAGCACTCCTAAAGCAGCAAGCTCTGCTGGCATTCGGACCATTTTATATTAGCAGGGTGGCTCAAACTGGCCTCGGTAGAGCACAAGACATGTCACATCACTTGAAATTACATCTCTGGGTGTTTTATCGGCCTGTTTGTCATGTCAGGTGACAACATCTTCAGACATCGATTTTAATTTGTATTGAATATAAGGTTTGAGAGTGAGTCTCTGTATCAGCTGCTTATTGAAATCCATGCTACTTCAACAGTTTTCTCCTCCCTTAGTATTTTAGCAATTATATTAGACCAAAACAGCTCTGAACAGAATCAGATTTGGGTTTCAAAAAATTGCCTGTGTGCCTTAGGACTGACAACTCCTAGGCCAGTGTTTAGCCCAGTGCAGTACAAACCTGCTGATATATTAAACCCCAAACCAGCATTTATAATAGAAATACAGTAAGCCTTTAACTATAACAACACTAGCAGGTGTCACCACAATAAAGATAACAGCCTCCCCATGAACAAATATTAGATTAAAGAGATCAATCAATCTGTATCTTAAATTCTAGACCCAGCATGATCTCTACCAGTGAAAAAAAAACCCCAACCTTCTACTTCGTGCATTTTAACAGGTAAAAGACCTCTTGATTGTTCAATTATTTTTTCAATAACTTGAGAAAATAGGCATCTTTCTTTTTTTCTTCTGTTGCAGACTCTTTATGTAAAAGCTATAAAAATGTTTGTGACCTAAAGACACAAACACTTATTGATTTTAAACCTTGCAGCAGGCTGTGGCAGTTTTCGTGGTGGGCAGGTGGTGTGAGTCATGGCTCACTACGCTGTCTCCTCCAG
>NW_008659909.1:132925-142925 GCF_000695815.1 Acanthisitta chloris
GGGGTAACATCAAGTACTCTGTGCTCCTGGGATGTGATCAAATTACCTGTGGAAATAACACATTCTGCCCTTGTTCTCTATTTTTTTTTTCTCCCATTGCTGTTTGCCTGCTCTGCTACCAACCGCACCATTTCCTCAGTGTGGGAAGTTACTACTTTTATTCATCGTGGTTCAGTATTCTGGGCCATGTATTCAAACATGTGAAATGATTGCACCCTGTCATTGAGTCAGAATGATTCAACCCAGCTCAAGCACAGGCTGCGCAGTCACTCTAAGTGCCAAAGGTGAGGAAAATCTCAGGGAAGTCCAGTCCCCTCTACATAACTAAATGCCCCTTCTACTTTCTTTCCCTCCTATGATCATCCATCACTCATCAAATGCAATGACTAAGAAAAGCAAGTCAAGGCTATGATCTTCTGCACTGTAGGACCAAGCATGATGTTTCCATATTCACTCATGGAAAGGGACCTTGAGGAGTATCTGACCTTGATGTGGAACAGCAAAAACATGGGCTTTTACCCACCATTTCTACTGAGGTACAACATTGCTCTTATCTTGATTACAACTCAGTCTTGGCTCATAGAGGCTCTATTATGTGTCTTTATGCAGAAGTTGCACTAAGATTTTGACATCTGTTTTAGTAATAGCTTTGAGTATTAGTACTGGTATCTGATTCTCTTCTCAAAGTAAGGTAAAGAGTAAAAAATCAGAGACCTCTTCCTTAGAAAACACAACATGTAAGAAGAATAAAGGATATTAAAGCCAAAATCCACTGATAGTCTTTCACAGTGGAACAGACCAAGCATAGAGGGAAACATGTTAGAATAGCAGATCTGCAGGGTGCTAGATAGGTGGTCTGTTTTGAATATGTTCTGGATTACATAAGGACAACATTTGTGCAGAATAGTGCCCACATCAGACAAATACAGAATGAGTGATGATCCTTTACTACTTACTCTCTGCTCTATTTTTCAGTAGTGCACATATGGGCAAGATTCTGATAAAGTACAGCTTTCTAAGAACACTAAGTTACTTGATCCTCAAAACATTTTGTTAGAGGTCTTTGAAATCTGTTTCATGAAAGCACTGAAACAAGTTGTTTCCTCTAAGTGAAACCCAAAGTGGAAACCTGTCTAACTTCAGAGCTAATTCAGTCATGCCCTCACACGGAGTTTGTGTATGAGGAGGAACCTGCTCAGTAATATATTCATTCACCAGTAAGCACACTTATGTTTTCACCTTTTTTTTTTTCCCAAACCACAAAAAAAGCTGTGGAATATTTCATTTGAAATAAAACGTGTGATACAGGGTACCTCCCCTGCAAAGAGAATACAGGATTAAGTTTTTAATCCTTTAAGTGGACTTTGGCCATGAGAACTATAAAGGTTTCATAGCAGCCACAATATTTGCATTTGCAAAACAGCTATCTAACTTCTCTTTGTGTTTTTCCATGTCAAACCAACATTCCATTCACTCAAATGATGTGTTTGTATCACATTAAAAAAGTTCCAGAAAGTTTATTTTGTGGAATACCTGTTTCATGATGATGAATGATGACTGCAAGGCATGTCTGTGAGGGCCCTGCTCAATGCCATTACAATGTAAGATGAGGATGGGGAAAGCAATTTCAGTGTAACTCTATGGAGACACCATTACCAGACCATTACAACTACAGACTAATTGAAGAGCAGGAACATGCAGAGCCCCCCCTTTGGTGACACAGTTACAATGTGATATTAATATGTCAAAATAATTTCAATGCCAGGCATCATATTTTTTTCCCCATTATTAATAATAGAAAGCAATATTTTATAATTCCTTGTGCACATAGTACCACTGAACTGGAAGGAGATTCCTTGGTGCATGCAAACAGACATGACATTGTAAAAGGCTGTGGGCAGAGGTGCAGAGGTCAAAGGCCATTTTACGTGAAAGGATGAGATACTGCAGAGAACTGCAGCCTGCTTTCACTCCAAGCCTGCATATTGCACTAAATCTTACAATTTTAAAATTTAAATGAGAAAAAATGTAAGCATAAATACAATTTATCAGTGTTTTAATGAGAACAGCACAGTGCTGCATCTCAAAATCTCTAACCACAAAAGTCTGTAAAATCTACCTTAATTTAAAGCTCAGTCCTGTGTGTCCATGTATTACTGCACTTTTTATACTTGCTAAGGAGCACACTGTCAAGGCAAATAGTATATCAGGAGATTGGCCAGGGCAAGTTGCACCAAATTTTCAAAGCCATTTAGGTGCAAAAACTTACATATGGTTACCTAAATCCTACTGAAGACCCGGTGCATTGAAGCTGTATCAGATATATTGCAGCAGTTTGTGCTCTGCTGATAGGACCTTGTGAGTACTAGGGGATAATGTATCTACTGGGGTCTTGGCTTTTCTGAATGGAAATGTCCACACTTAATTCCACCATGAAGGTCCAGTCCCTCCACCATTTTAAACCAAGGTAGCTTCAATTATTTCAGAATCATTTTGTTAGCAATATTACTATCTTATTTTTTTCAAAATACTTACCTAACTGCTTCACAATTTGTAAAGACTGTGCAATGTGTGATAATTAATGTACATGCCCTATATATTTTTCTTCCATCTTTTGAAGAAATCCCACTTCCAGAAACAACATTGTCAATCTAGTGATATGACTGCAAACTCCACTGACTTCCAGAGGGACTTTAAGAGAGTTTAATCATACCACTTTTAATAGCTTGCTTTTCACTGACTTTATTTTTCCTACTTGACAGTCTTTTCTTTTAGGTAATGAAGTTCTCCAGTTTTTTTTGCTTTTGCCTGTGTTTATTTTGTTTATTTTCCTTATTGAAAAACATGGAGAAAATTTTGAAAGTTTCAAAAGTTTCAAATAATTCAGATCCTTGGGTTCTCATATAATTTTGGCCATCTGCAGCTGTACCTTTTCAGTTTCTGTAATGCCCTTTTCAGTGCTGTACCCATTATTCTGAATGTGAATCAGAATCTCCTGATCAGCTGCTTATGATCCCTTTGACAGCTAATAATTGTTTCTCTCTTCAAGTGCTGATTTAGTGTTTTATCTGCCACAAATTTTAGATAATTTTTCTGGATGCTAGAGGGATTTGGTGGAGGGCTTTTCTGAAAACTTTAATCTGAGGACCATTTCTCTTTGTCTTCATGTTGGAAGAGAAGTTTTAGAAGCTATGACATTTTTCATCACTCCTACTTGTCTAGAAATTCATTGCAAAACTCTGATTGCCTTCAAATGATAAAAGCAATGGATGGCAACAGTAAAGCCATAGAGTTATAAAAAATGAGGAGGATTATGAAGGTAGGTTTAGTAGAGAATGGAATTGCCCCTCTTTTGGTAAGACTTAAAATTCTCCCTGTTGCTTTATTGAAAAATCATTGCCCTCGTAGTTGCCAAAAAGAGTCACTGTTACAAAGCAATGTGGTACTTCTGTGTACACTTTCATTCACCCCACTCCAGAAAGTTTATCTTTTGCTGTAGACATTAAACATTAATAATATGTTCTTGCATAGGGGAGAGATGAATTGACAATTTCAGATACAAAATTGTGTCCTAAGATTCTGTGGTGTCAACTCTGCTTATGCTTGCTTCAGTTTTTTTTCTGTGCTTTTGCTTTATTGCTATTAACTTTCTAGTGCAAGGGAATTTTTTTTTTTTTGGTTCGATGTTTTTAGTGCCTAAAAATGCTGTGGAACTGATGACTGTGAGACAAAAAAATTCTCCTGTCCTTGTTGTAAGGATTACATAACTTTCAGTAGTTCAAGCTCCTCAATATTCAGAAGGTATCTTAAACATAACTTGGAGGAAGCTGCTGGAAGACAATAAGACCTCCACGGGTCTTCTTGGGCTTGCAGCTTTTCATCACCTTATAAGACCTAATGGACAGCATTATTACTAATACAGTTCATCATTTTAATTTAGATGTGGATCTGTGGCTTCCTGTTACCCTTGAGAGATTCTGGGCCAAGTAGCTGTCACTGCCTTTGGCCCAGCTCAGACCCTAGCTTTGACTGCAGTGGCGCTAAACTGATTTACAACAGCTGATGATTTGGTCTGCTATTCTTGCTTCAAGTAAAGTCAGTCCCTTGGGGCTTGACTTGTTGTGCCAGAGAGCTCCCTCAACTGCCACTGACTTCTTGGAAAGCTGAAGTCACTCAGTAGTTTACACAATCCAGCCTCTGGTCCTTGTCCTCTCTATGTCGAACTTGCTTTCTGTGCCTAGCTCAGCTTTCTAATTATTTCTAATTTCACTAAAATTCAAGCATTTTAGTCTTACTTGCCAAAGCAATCTGTAGTAGCAACAAACACTCTTTTGAGAACATGTTTGGTAAATTTTTGAATTCCAGTGTATGTATAGTTTAACATCATTGTTTTTGATATTTTTTTGTTTAGATACATCCATTATATATCTATATCTACTTAAAATTCAATAAAATTTATTCTGAGAAGGAGAGAGCCAGATGCTAAGTTAAACCAAAAAAATAAATCAAATAAAGATTTAATTAGCAGTGGGAAAAAATCAGGGAAAATAACCTTCTGGAAAACAGCAAAATCAGTAGAAGTGTAACAGCATTCTAATATGTTAGTATACTACCATCTTATATTTATATTTCATATATACTTTTATAGCCAGCAACACAAAGCTTGCGTGCTGCAATTAGCATCTTTTCTGCGGTGAATTGTCATGTTCTAGCACTGCTAATGAACATGGAGAAGGTGTACCTGCTAGAAACCATCGCCAAGGAAAAGAAAAAAGCCCCTTAGAATTACTACTAGCTCATTTTTTCTTCTCTTTATTTCCTCTCCCCCTCTTTTATTTCAATTTTTTTTTCTTTCTTTGGGAACAGCCTCTATTATTACCTGTGGTAGACTCTGTACACTAGCATGCTATTTTGTTGATTGCACTGCCCTCAGACACTGCACATTTGAATCCCGTTTGTAGCAGTGATGCCAGTGCTGGGATTCAAAGTCAGAGCCTCTTAGGGTTACAGCCCTGCTGCTGCTGCTGCTGTGTGAGTGGAAGCGCCTAATACCACTGGCATCAGAGACTAGGGCTGATAAAGAGACAAGGTGATCTAAAGGGAGCACACATGGAATTTTTCCCTCTTTTTCGTTTTTCTTACCAGAAAGATAAAGGAGATGAGAGTAGGTTGATATTTGATGAATTGGTTTTATTCAGAGGAGTGCTATCATTTTTATGTCCTTTTTGAAAATGCACCCACAGTGTCTGAATTCCCGTTAACGCAAAGTTCAGATAAAGCTGATGAAAAGCAGCTGCCATCTTGATAGTTGCCATGGCAGATGGCATCAGCCTTTATGCTTTTATCAGTATTAGTATCAGAACACACTCTGTGTTCCAAGCTGAGATAAAAATCATTGAAGCTGTACCTGGAATAGGCAGATCAACACTGCAGGTCCCACACAGTTTTGAATCTTTTCAGAACAGTCTGCATAAAAGCTAGAGACAACACATTCTTGTTATTCATTAGTTCAGCAATGCTGATGGTATTTTGTAAACTTCACAGATGAAGCAGCCTTTCTAAAGAGCTGCTGCCTCCCTTCCTTCTTCCCTCCCACCCCCAGGAATGTTCAGGCTTTGAAAAGAAAAGCCACACATACACACAGACACATACACACACACTGACACACACAGTCACAGACACACAGACACAAGAAAGTAAGTGGACAGTAAGTGGACAATGGAAACAACACTGACATTCCTTCTTCATTAACCTACCGCATTTTGCACTAAACCCCAGTTAGTCTGCTGTGAATAATGGTGTTAGGAATTGACATTCCTTCTTCATTAACCTACTGCATTTTGCACTAAACCCCAGCCAGTCTGCTGTGAATAATGGTGTTAGGAATAGGTGCATAGCAAGGGAAATAATGATTACTGCTGGGTCATGAAGGTGCAGTGGGGAAGGGGCATCTGTGTGTTTGTTACACTGATATTGTGGACCTTGCCTGAGAGGTCTCCCCCATTTTACTTGCTGCTGGTTCCGTGACACATGTGGTGGCATTGCCCTGGAGCCCCATGTTGACCTGGAAGTCCTGGTGCCTGTCCAAGGCAAACAAGTGCGTGCACAGGCCCTCTTTTTCTGGCTCCACCTTGTCATAAGCACCCTATCAGGAAAAGTGACATACACTGTGAAAGCTTCAACGCTAGCTCTTTATTGAAGGTTTCAAATTGTATTGACAAATCTCCCCAACCCCTTTCCCCCTCTTCCCCTCCCAGCTCCCCTTATAGCTATGCATATAGTTATTTTTGGTAACATTGTTGCTTGATAAATAGAGGGGTTGTGAGATCTCAAGTTATTATGCAAGTGTTAGCGACACAGGCTGGTAAACCATTTGGCTGTTGCATCGGTGCTGAAATGAATAATAGCAAATGGGAGGAGGGCATGTGAGTTATTTTAAATGACACATATATATTTAAATATAGCCTTAAAATAATGTTAAAGGTTTAGAGCCATTACAGGCTCTTGTGCCAACTTGCAAACTCTTCCAGAATTGATTTAAAAATTTTATATTCTTTCTCTGGTGGTTGACAGGGAGATAAGAAGGACCTTTCTGGGTCACCTCTGCCTGGAACAGGGAGGTACTGGAAGTGGGTCCTCTGTGTGTTTTTGCACAGGGTCCTCCCATTTTCCCACTGACATCTGAAGCATTCATTTCCTTCAAATTATTTGGTGCAGAAATATGGAGTCAGTGTTGTAAGTTAGAAACTTCTGTGTATCTCTGCATGGTCTTACAGCTCTGTGCTTAATGAGGTCACCAGCAGAAATGGGCTCATTCTACCCTGAAACTGAGAAGCTTTTTTGTTTTCATTTCAGGATAGGTCTTGGAAAAAATCTAGGTCCAGTAGTGGCTTTGGATTTCAAATCCAAATTTCATGGGATGGGGCTATTCTAAGTCAAAGTTAGTTGGATACCTAAGTGAATATTAAAAGTAGAATTGGATAAATGGATTTAGTATAAAGAAGAACTGCCGTGGAACAAAGATTAAATGTCCTCAAAACATATCCTAAAGATCCCCCCTTTTTATTTTAAATTTAATTTCAAATAGAAAAAGAATTCAGTGACAGGTCTTCACCCTTCACACAGGACCAAACAGAAGGGCATCTCCATCTACTATGGAGATGCAGGCTGGAGGAAGGGTAAAATGTTATGGGATGTACAATTCACTTGGAGAGGGCCCCCACTGTGCTTTTAACTGTGCCTGTAAAGCAGGCTAAAAGACTGAGCTTCCAGGAGCCTGATCCAAAGCCTTTGAAAGCAGTGAGAGTCTTTACATTGAATTAAGTGATTTTTCAGGGAGTCTCTGTGAACATGACAAGGAATAATAGGTGAATGCAACACAATGTAGAAGCATCAGATAGCAGGGAAATTATTATCATTAGCATAATAGATACAAGTCAGCACACTTTATCAGCATCAGAGCACAGGTAAGTTTCAAGGCAAGAGCTGAAGGAACATGATATAATGGTTGTGCAGACTCTGTGGGAAACTCCTCTGAAGCATAAGGGACAGTATGCTAAAAAGCAGAAAGGTACTTTTAGGAAATTGGTTGAGGAGGAATGCCATCACTACCAATGATCAGATGAGAATTTATGAGTTGATGCAGAAGAAAATGTGACCTATGGGGAATCCATAGCCATGAAGTGCCTTAAAAGTATAATAGCTGGGTTTGCTATGGTAGAAAAGGGGTAGTCAATGGGATGAAGACAGGCAGGAATACGCTTGAATTAAGAGCCAGAAACAAGTAGCAAGTTTTGCCCATTTTTAAAATGCAGCTGTGGACAAAAGGGGCAAATGATCTTGATTCAGATCAAAAAGCAGGAACTTGGAAAGACATGACTGTTGCAGCTCGGGCTGTGTGAGCAGCTGTGAGAATGTATTCAAGCTGAACCTCTAAATCTCATCTATTCATTATTAGGTTAGGATTCACACAACACAATTCCAAGTAACTTGGAATTAAAATGGAAATTACCTTTAAGTCTTCAGACTCCTGTGTTTTTTTCTGTTCTTCTTCCTTACCTTCAAAATAGGTAGGTAAAAATCACAAGCATTATAGACTATAGCTTTGGGTCCAGAGTGCAAAGTCTGAAAACTATTATATTTGTGAGTTCAGCTAGTAGAGAGCTAGAAACCATAGCCACTGCCTACACAACAAATAGTCACATATAGTTTAAGAATTATCTTCTTACAGACATTGAGTAAGTAAGTAAATTAACTACTGTTTGAAAATGCTTCAAGTGCCTGAGTGTGCTGAAAGGCAAAAAAAGTGTTAAAGTTTGGATATTGGTCCTATACCTCTATGCTTGATTTTCTTCTTAATTTAAATTTTTTTAATCTTATTTAACCCCCATCCAAAGATGTTATTTTCAAAGGAAAGTCAAAATTTCACCTGTTATCTTGAAATACTGCACTGTATTTATGATATGCTGATTGGATTCACCATACTACAAGCATTTATATTTCTACTGTATAAATACTAGTAGAAAACAACAAAACAACCTGAATACCTAAAATGGCTGCCACATACCAGTGAGGGACATTTTACATCAGCTGTGACTATTTAAATTCGGCTTCAAGTATAAAATTATACTTTCTTTTAAAAATAGAGCATATATTTAAGAAGATTCCTATATGGTTCTAATGGTTGAGGATGTATATAGACTGTCCACTATTACACTGGTATGAAGTTGATTTTTAAGCAATGTAAAATCATTTCGAAAAGGTTTTTTGCTATTGAGTTGTCATCTGAATTTATTTCACTTATTCAAATACTAAAAATCACCATTGGATTTTCAGTCAGTTATTACAAATTCTTTCTCACAATGGTCATGATCTGTGTTGTGTTTTAAAAATGACTCAAAACAAGGATCATATAAAAGTTCTAATTGTACTTGTGATCAAATGAGACAGCTGTCAAAATGTTTATTTTAATAAGTAACAATGTTAACAATATTCCCTTTAAAGTGATAAAATGAGGATTTTATATAAAATATGTTGTACTATTTTTTTAAAAAAATCTTTCTCAGACTAAGAGTTTGCCTGTCACCTTTTATTCTGCTAGGTATTGTTGTGGGCAAATCATAATCCTGCTTAAATAAGGGGTTTATTATAACAAATACACGAACACAACCTGAGCTCAAACAGCTCTAGTGGGCACTGCTATAATTTAAGATCATAGCTCAAAAGAAAATGGAAATTTTTTCTTACATTTAAGGGTTCAGTTTACCACTGAAATTGCTTTTCATTTAATTCAAGCAGCAACTGATAGCACAGAACACTTAAACAAAATTAAACAGAAATCTTTCACGTTATGAGAGGCACTTATGTGTGCTTTGTGTCTTTTTTTCCTTTTTCTTTTTTTTTTTTGTTAAATACAGTTTCCCCAAGGAAGAAAGGCAGCCCAGATATCGAGCAATTTCTTTGGTTCCCAATAATGTTACTACTCAATGCTATTCTAGAGTGCTTTTATACAAATAACTTTCTCACCTATTGTATGGCTACATCTTATTTCAACTTTATTTGATGCCTTTTGTTCAGAGTCAGCACCCCTCTGGAAAGTCCAAAAATCCAAACCAAAAAATAAATTAGCAGCTTAGGTTCAGCTATCTCCGAACAACGATATTTTATGTTTGGTTGTTTTTTTGGTTTGGTTTTGGATTTTTTTTCTTTTTAAAAAGAATCACTTCTCTGCAGTAAAATATTAACCATAAAACAAGAAAACATTCTGTGAAAGCTAGAGAGGCAAATAAACATTTTGAAGCAAGCAATAATTGTTTTAATTTTTCTAAATAGTACAGTTGGCTAAAATAAGCTGACCAGATTTGCAGTCTTAGCATCCTGGAAGATTTTTGTGGGTAGGGCAGCGGGGTTGTTGGGGCACAGCCAAGAAATGAAACAGGTTTTGTGGCCACTGGGCTACCTGCCCACCTTTCTGGTGTCTAATGGTGCAGATGTCAGACAC
>NW_008659909.1:147925-176507 GCF_000695815.1 Acanthisitta chloris
TCTAATACAGCATCCTGCTGTTAGGGCACTGGTGAGGCCCAGGCAAACTGGACACAAATTTCATTTTACTCTCATATCAAGAGCCCCCTGGAGAGATATGTCTTAGGATATTAGTGTCTTCAGCAGCACAGCCATTAAAGCAAGCACACAGGGAATCACCCATCTGCACAGGCTTAAGGATAAGAACATTGCTGCAGAAGCTGATCTCCAGACTGATGTTGCTATTTAATGTGGCTTCTAGCAAACTGTGAATAAAACTCCTGGCTTGCAGATGACAAGTTACCATGCTAGACTTGCAAGTTCTTTCAGGAAACCAAAGCAGACACAGCTGCAATCAGGCTTCATTAAGCCAGGCCTGCAGTCCCAATGGAGTGCAATGACAGCAGGATTCTACCGACAATGTCAGTGGGCACAGACATCTTTTGTTCCTATCACGTATTCCTTATTCATATTTCTTCCATTTCTTTATGAATCATAAATACCAGTGATTAAGGGCAATGCTAACTTTTCCAGGTTATGAAGGTACATAAACATACGGTGCTGCTTCATTATGCAATGGGCTATGGCTCCCAGAGCGAGTGATCAGCAGACCCAGTCAGTTCAAACTTCTCCATGCAGAGCCCTTGGGATGGATGGCACTGAGGTGTCTGTGTTCCACTGACAATTTGAGGATTAGTGCTCCTGCAGCTGGTGCAAGGGAGCTGTACCAGCAGTGTAGCTGTGCCTTAGGGACTAGGAAACAGTCTGGATTTGTGCTGCCTACACAAATAAACCCAAGTTGACTCCTTGCCTTTGCTAGGGAATAAGTCTTTGTCAAAACCGGAGTAATCACATTTAATCAGTGAAAAGACCCAACTCCCTTAAAATAGGTAATGATCAATTAAAATAGTTTTTAGAATTATGAGTGCTTTTTAAAAAAACCAAGGACCTCAGACTTATCATTTGTAACCAATTGATCATTATTTGCCTTTAATACAAGGGCCAACAGTTTCAAATGTGACTAGTACTTTTAGCATCAACTGTTTGCTCAAATTGATCGCTGCTAGTTTTTGGAAACTTTTTATAAGAGTTTACTGAAAATCAAGCTTCCTATCAGCTACTGAAAATCAAGTTTCCTATCATTCAAACCAGGTATCTGGAAGGAAGGGTGTCTGAAATCGCTGGTGGCTTTTAAACATCTGGCTTTGGAGAAGGGAACACTGCTCAAAACAGCTAAGATCATATCAAGAGGAAATTCTTTTGATTATGTAAGGGAGAATTGGAAGCAGAAAGGAGAAATTTCACTTTCTGTCAATAAATTGATATCAACAGCAAGTCTCCATTTAGGTGGTACTTTTTTCTCTGGCACTCTGGCACAGTCAGCTCGCTAAAATAATTGCAAATAGAAGCAGTTTGGTTGGTGTCCTCACAGCATAACACGTCCAGTAGCAGGATTTTCCCTTCTTCACTCTAGCTTTGGGACAATGCCTTCCCTCATCACCCTGTGTGAACAGTCACCTTTGCCTCGCTTCATGCCCAGCATCTGGGGTGCCACACATGCCTATGTGAATCTCTAAGTTTTGTGAGGGGTCAAATACCATCGTCCTTTACACCATGGTGAGCTAAGCCTCTCTCTCCAACCTGTTTATTATCTATCTATCTATCTATCTATCTATCTATCTATCTATCTATCTAATCTATCCTTTTGCATACACAGGAAAAGCAAAGAAGGACTGTGAAAGACACCAGCACTAAGTGGTTTAGGCTGTGCTTTTGGTAAGGAATGGAGGAAATCTTCCTTCATCAGCAAACTGTAGACCAGGACTCACCAACTGCTTAGGATGACAGAGAGTCACTATCAAACATGCACAGAGAAAGATTCAGATTGAGGGAAGCATTTGTGGAAACACCCCAGTGAAGAGGAAAGGGGCTCTGTGTATGAAATGCATGCATCTAAGTTTACCCCAGAGTCTTCCTAAAATACAGATTTGAACTAGAGAGGAGACTTGATTCTGAGATTCTCCCTGAGCTTTCCTGTGTATCAGTGTGGAAACTTCTGCTGGTATAAAGCTATAAACATGACTCCTGCATTCTTGCTCTGATGCAGCTTGCATTCAGGGTGCTCTGCTCTGTTCTTTGTGATGGTAGTCTGTTCTATTCTTTGCCCAGGTTTTTCTATGCAATCTAAATACTCCTATGGGGGTGATTCCAATTTTGGGCCATATTCAGCAGCCAAAGCAGTGCTGGAAATTATCACTGCAATGCAAACACCTGGCAAAGTGAGCTGAAGTGCACCTCTAGTGTTGTGAAAACTCATTTTCAGGATATCGACGATCCTTGCAATCAAGGAATATTTTTGTCAATGGGGCCTTATTATATTACTCTCTATGATGCAGTTGGGGAATTGGGATAGAGGGACTTCACAGAACTTTTGATTGGACACCTGAAGGAGGAAATAATTTGCTATTGCAAGCTATACATGCAATTTGGTACAAGAAAATGATGCAGGAAACTTTGGGGTTTTCCACACATTCACTCAGCCTGAGACATCTTCTGTTTAAATTTCCTATTCCATAGGCAGTTGTACAACTTCACTTTGCTGTCTCAAATATTTGAGATAATTAAGCTTCAAGCTGAAGGTTAACAGGAGACATTTTTCTATCCACTTTTTTTTGATATGGGTGTAAGAAAATTTACTATGATTTAAATTCAGGTTAAGTAAGTAGAAGTGTTTACAAAGACCCTGAAGAAGTTGTCTCCTAGTGATTTGCCAGTGTATTCAAGTGTAAGTCTTGTACAATGAGATGCAAAAGAGGGATGATTCAGTGACATAATAGTTCTTCTTTGTTCTTATGGAAAGTCTCCCCATTTGAAGAGAGTAGAGTGTCATAGGAACATATCTGTGTAGGTGGAGATGTGTTCCCTTTACACAGATTTGTTCCTTCTCATCAGTACTGCTACTGGTATTGCTGTTGGTTCTAGACAAGTATCAGTCATGTGTTTAATGTTGCTCATGTCCAGAACACATTCTGTACATTCCCTAATTAGCATTCATACCCCCAGTAAGAGGAGAATGGATTTAAATATTGTCTTCATTTTAAAATCTATGAAAAATGAAAAAAATCTGTATACAGATATACACCTATAAAAGTCTATGTGAGAAGCAGAAAGAAAAGAATGGCATATTTATTTATTTATCATTGAAAAGTAATTTTTAAAAGTCTGTTTTAATATATGATACAGGTAGACTGAAAAGACTCTAAGAAATGGTGAATAGATGGAGAACCATACAGGAGAGAATAGAAAAGAGTCCAGAAGCAAGTCTGGGTCTGACAAGTATGGGAAGGGTCCTTTCCTTTGCACTGTGGAAAAGGTAAAAGTCATGTGAAAAAGATGGGAATGGAGCATAAGAGTGCATACAAGAGCCTGACACATAAGTATGTGAAGGTTTTAGAAGATTTGAACAGTTGAACCAGAAGGATTCATGGCAAAATATTCTGGTTTTATAGCATATATGCACTTGACAGTATCAGAATGGGATTGCTTAAGGCAGTAATTCTCAGCTGTGTATATCACGCAGTATATTACCTTCAGTATTTTCTTTATACAGGTGACAGGAACAAGGAACCTCTTCATAAGCAACTAGTGGTATTACAGATGTTCATGCAATAAGAAGCTCACAGAGGAACCTTGCTGCCTTTCCTTGGCACATTGTTGGGGCACTCAGCCTGGTGCCAGCAATGGTTTGACTCACTCCTCTTGACCTCATGCCCTGGGAAGTATTAATGAGTTATTATTACAGTAGTACCTCACCTTAGGGGTTTTTTTTCACTAGTCTGTAAAGGCTAGTGCAGAGTAAAGGAACACATGGATTTTCAGCTGAATGGCTATTGCTGTACTTGTTCTCCATGTGAGCTAGTCTACTCAGTACTGGAGGAGACACTCATGCCTAATGCACAAAGTTGTTCCACTGCACTTGACGCACGTGACTGAGGGATCCCTAGAGCTTTGCAGCTACTAAATGTTTCTCTCAGTCCCAAGCCAAAGGCTGAGCTCCACACTAAACTTTCTCCCATGGTGGTGTCCTTGAAGGCTCAGATTTGACTAACCTCACAGTATTGTAGTAGTCTAATAAACACTTTGTATCTTTCCAAGGAGATTTTAGGGTTTAAATGCTGGCCATATCTTCTTAATCCATAAGATTTTTCTTCATGTTAGAAAGGCTGTTTTGTAAAGAATGTGGTGGTCATTGCAAGCTTTACTGAATAATGAAATAAGAGGCCAATGCAGCTATGTGAGATAGGGGAAAAGAAGGAGTGAACCAATTATTCTCCTACCAGCCACAAAAAGTCTGTTTATATATGAGTTATGTAACCCAAGCTGACACTTCACCAGGCAATACTTCAGCTGGAAATTATGAACACCTTTCCCACCTCACCACACATGCTATTTATCAAGTCCAGGAATACAAAAATACAACTTTGAGGATAGGTATAAAGAGTTTTTAAGAGCCAGGTTGAGAATCCATGTTGATATTGAACTCACAGGTAGTTTAAAGATGCCTCTGTCTGGCCTGAACAAATGTGAGGATGATGTGTCAGGATAAAAATGATGAATAGGAATGGCAAAACAGCGTTTTTAGGTAAAACTATTCATTAACTGCACTTAAATAGTCTTTGTGTTACAAGCCAGTGAATGTCTTAGTAGCTGCATAGTGCAAGGGCTGGCAGGCTGGGGGCTGGGCCCAGGGCTGGCTGGGCCACCAGCCCATGGATGGGGTTGGGCTTAGCAGGGTTTATGGCCTGGCAGACCCCAGACTGTGATGAAATGGGGTCCTGGGTGTATGGGAAGACAAATGCCATCACTCTATGTCCCCCTCTGCCTTCTTCTTTCCCAAGCTTTATACGATGAGCATGATGCCATATAGAACGGAATATCCCTTTGGTCAGTTAGGGTCAGCAGCTCTCCCAGCTGTGTCCCCTCCAACTTCTTGTGCACCTCCAGCCCCCTTGCTGGTGGGGTGGTGTGTGGCAGAAAAGACCTTGGCTCTCACTGCTCAGCAGTAACACAACCATCTCTATATTATCAACCTTCTTTCCAGTGCAAATCCAAATCATAGCCCCATACTAGCTACTGTGAAGAAAATTAATTCTAACCCAGCCCAAATCACCACAATACCACAAAGTAGAGAAAGGAGATCCTCTTCAGCTACCACTCCTTCTCTACTCTCACATCTGCACCTTCAGTGTCACAAAGTATGTTCTAAAATTAAAAGAACGATAAACAAATAAGCTGTTGAGGCACAAATGACAGCATTATTTTAATATTATATTCAGGCTTCAGCTTTATTAGCATTGGTTATTCATGATAATTGTGATGTAATTATGCATATAATTATAATAATTTTTATTATTAGCCTCTTTTGCCAGATGGTAGCATCTTCTCCTCAGGAGCCAACCCACTGAAATGGACAAAGGGGCTTTAGCTTTCCCATCTAAATCCATCAGACCTCACTTGCTTCTGAACTGTTTTCTCCATTCATGTTGTAAGATGAGGTTGTGTTTACCTATCTGACTGAATTTTTTAAACACTTTAATGAGTTTCAGTACTTCTCCTTGCCTATGATAGTAATAGACTGGTAAACCTGTGCCCAGTGCTGCCTGGTGTCACCACTGGATCTGGATGCAAGTACATGTGGAAAGGATATTTTTCTTTCCTTTGGATGAGGAGCCTCTAGGAATTAACGGAACAGTAAATAAGTCTGTGCTGTGGAGAGATTATAGTCTAATTAGAGGTTTGTGAAGTTCTGGCTCTAATTTACAACCTTTGAATTTTCAGGGAGTTTTAGTTTTGAGTGAATGCAAAGTTCATTGTGAAACTTGACTCTGGACACTGAACTGCCAAAAGCTTCCACACAACATCGCAGTTGACCCAGATCAACTGAAAATTTCTCAAGCAACACTTGGCTTTAGGTTCAGGAAAAGTTCACATATCTGTCCATTGTGCTGAGGTTCTGAATTATAATTGCAGATTTGCAGCATTCTAATTTTATTGTCTTTAAACAATGTTGTATTTAGGCTGACTTGTGTGTGCTTGTGTTCAGTGTAAAAAGATAAAAAAAAAGTCCTAGATTTACAACAGAGATTAGGGTAATATTTGCCTTCTGCAGAAGCCTCTGTCTTCTAATGTCAAACGTGAAATAGGCTAAATTTTTTTCATTTTGCTTATGTTTTCCTATCTTCACATCCCAACAAACATAACTTAGCTGTCAAAAGTTCAGGCATAAACTAAAACATAGAGAATTTATAGGATTTTGAGTCAAAGGATAAGTTTATTATAGGGTTGCCAATAAACCCCCTATTTACCGACATCTAGACTTGTGTTTTGGTGTTGAGGTTCTCATGGGACAGGAGCAAGGGGGAGGCTGAAGCCTCTCAGCTCCACAGAAAGGACCACACCCCACTTACATCCGTGAGCTATGCAAACACCTTCTCTGCACGGGAAATTAAATCTTCATTGACAAAAACTGTTGAGAAAATAAAATATTGATCTTGCTTGTGAGACTTTTATGTTAGTCAATTAAATTAGTACAATACCTTTCCTACTAGTAAAATAAGAGTGCCATTACTATATGGAAATATAATGTTCCATAATATTTTTATTGTGAGACAGGGGATACCTCTTACAGCACTCAGAAGTACAGTTTATACATGACTATAAAGTTAGTTGTGATCCATAAACAGCAGATATAGATCTCAGATATAGCTTTGGAAATCAGTTTAAAGGAAAGTGCCTTATTCTTTTTGCAATATCATATCAAAGTAGCATCATTTTAAAAAAATCATAATCTCTTCTAATTTTTTTTATACTGAAAGACAATGAGACATCATTCTAATATTTAAATTGGAATATGAGTCTGACAATATTTTTGCTACTGCATTTTCTAAAATTAAAAACCCTTTCAAAACTAATAATGATCCAGAATCCATGTCTACTGCAGCTAGATGCATAAATGTACAAATACAGGCATACACAAATGGCTAGTGAAACATAAGGGACCTAATACAATGGGATTTGGGTGGGAGAATTGTGTTGCAATGTGACTATTTCTTTACCAGATGATATATGAATATGACTTGGCAGGTGCAAATGGCAGCTGTGGCCTCCTTTTTTTACCAGGCTAGTTCTTTCTCCACAATCTGCACTTTCTTCTAAGTATCTGTAGTGTCTGGTGTTCATGTGAGTGTATAAATAAACAATATAGGTACCCAGCTGTGGACACTTACTTATGGCTATGTATCCCACCCATTTCTTAAAAAAAAATTAAGTTTTACTGAGCAAATCTATTGCATAATACAGGCAGGAAGCTACTCCATCTTGTATAAGCTGTTTGTAATAGGGAACACACCTACAAAATGTGTTTGGTAACATATTGTTTGAAATGTGGAATCCTGGCACATCTTCTCACTGCAATTTGTCCCTGCCCTTGTGTGTCCCCCACAGTTGTACCAAACATGCCTTAATAGGGAAAACAGAGCATATTAGTCTACTGGGATATGAACATCAGCTGCTATTATGATAATTTAATATAACAAGTGTTGAGTTGTATCCTATGCAGCTACTTTCCGTATAACTGACCAGCCAGCATTCAGTCTGTCTTTCTGCTCTTTCAAAACATCACTAACAGTGCTTTCCTCTGATACTGGCCTTTTCATCTGAAAACTATGTCTTTATACCTCTTCTTTTTGGCTTTGACCATCCTGTTGCCTGGAATGTGCCTTCGAGCAGCATTAGAGGTTCTTCACTACAGAACTGTCTTCCTTAACAGACCTTAAGGGACAGGGCATTAGGACTGATATATTTTTCAATGACAGGACAATCTTTGTAGCTGATATTTAATGTACCAGCTTGGAAGCAGTCCCTCAGTTAGTTTTAGAGACAGATTTTGTGCTTGTAGAACGAAATCAATGGACTCTGATTTCAGCAGGTGTAAGATGGTTTGTAGGAGCTTTTTTTTGAAATTGATTATGCCCTTGATCTTTCCCAGTGTATATAATCTCTTTAAAAATTTAATTCTTCCTATTTTTTCATTTGCAAAAATAAACTATTTATATCAGGGCAAAGGTTTTATTATGAAAATTGGTTCAATTTGATAATACATTAGAGAAGGAGTAAATATTTGTAATGATAGCAGTTAAAGTACTGAGTGCATAGCAGACTAAGATTCAGCAAGTGAAAAACATATCTCCCTAGTAATGGCATGTATAAATAGCCCACAAACAGCATGTAGTCCATGTTATGGTCTGATGGGTATAGCTGTTGTGTGCTAAGTGAGTTTATTTAGCCTATGGTCATCCTCCTCTCCAGCAATCTGTGAACAGGTGTTGATCATTTTCCTACTTCTAAGTCATCCAATACTATGTTTTACCACTTTTGTACATGAGATCTACATGACAATACCCTTGATAGTAGCAAAAAAATGCCCATGTGCATGCAGATTAATATAGAAAACCAATGATCAGTAGTTTAGAAAGAGTTGATTTGTATTTAAAATACTACAGAAGGAGTAAGATATGACAAGTCTCATATATATCTTACATCAGTCTTCACATCATCTGTGAAGTTGACCCATGAGCATTATCTCAGACATCTAAGTTACTGTATTATGAAAGTATTTTTCCAAAGTTGAAACACTAAATAATGCATAAAAGACTTATTTCCAAATACTGCAGTGTAGTTACATCAAGGATGGATCCAAAAGTATTTATAGTTTGCATGCTACTGAAATTTTTCTTAAAATAAGAACTCAAAGCAAGAGATATCTATTTACAAATTATTTTGGTGCATGCTACTTCAGTAACTGGCACAGAGTATAAGCAGACAGCCTTCTACCAGTTGTACTATCTTACTGGCTTTGCATAGTCAGAAGAAGTTTGTGTTCTTTGCTTTGAATTAATCCTTTTATTTAGTACTGCGACAATTTAATTTCTTTCATTTGTAAAGCTCAAGCTGTTTGGTTTTCTTGCCTTGCAACTCATATGTGTTTTAGTGACATCTTTCATTTCTTACTTGTAGCATAGAAATGTGAGCTGCAGTAACATCTAGTCTGGTTAGCTTAAAGATGACAATAATCTCCTAAGTGTAAGAGGAGCAGAATTCAATTTTCTGCATTTTTTTCCTTTGCCAGTGAAAAGCAAGACATTCTTCCCTTTCTTTTGAGTTATGACTCACTTCTCCAGATTTTGTTTTGATCTGAGTAATTAGCGTTTTTTTGTCTTTTATTCTTTATTTTTAGCAGCCACAGTCGATCTCCCACTTAGTTGCTGACATAAAAATATTAGCAGAAAGATGTTGCCTCAAAGGGTAAGGAAAATCCATTCATAAAAATCTCAGTGAGGATTAAGTGGGATTCATCCAGGAAAGATCAAGGGTTGAGAAAAGATTGTTATTAAACATGTTTATAGAGTACTTTGAGAACACAGCATACTCCGGTAAGCTCACAACTCAGTGTGGGGGGAAAGAGATGAGCTGACTGTTGAGGAGAAAAAGGAAGGAAGGTTCCTCAAAGGAAGAAGTTGAGGGAGGAGTGAGAAGTTATTTGGAGTACAGGAAATGTGCGATGGTGCCGTACACAGAAGGGGACACAATGTCAGGAATGAGAGGAGGCGACTAAAGAGCTGAGGGAGCCTTTAACAGACCTCATCACAGTGTTGGCCCGTTTCTTTGCAAGTGAGACAAGGCGTGGAGGAGGCTCGAGACGCGCTTCTAGCTCTCTGTCTCCTTAGGGGCTGTGAAATCTTATGAAAACCTGTTTCCTTTGGAGTTGCCTTGTGTAAAAATCCCAAATAAAATGAATATGAAGTAGGATATTGGTAGAAAAGATTGAACATCTTTTTATGAAAATGACATGCACTCCATGGCTAGACTTAATAGTAATGATATCTTACAGGTACTACTTGTGGGGGTGAAAAACCAGATTTTGCGAAATTGTGTATAGGCAGAGATGATTCTCTACTCAGCCTGTGGTAGTGGGAAAGCCCAAGCTGAGTTAAACCAGTTCAGTAGTTCTTGCATGAGGTTAGAACACAGGAAACTAGTGAGGAAGAAATTTCACCTCCATTCAGTGACAAGTAATGTCTCACTGGGCTCTCATTTCTGCTGTTAGCAGGACTTGTGCTCAAAACATGATGACCAGGTTGTTTCACAGACACCAACTGCTGGATATTAAGGCAATTAGGGGCACAAACCCCACAGCATCTTCATATGGCATTGCAAGCTCTTAACATCCAGAAGTCGAAATTCAGGGAATTATTTTTCCTTGTTTGCATGTGTTCATCATTTCTTCCCTGGTCCTTCAGATTTCCTTGCATGAGCACTGAGGCTCTCCAGCTGTGTATGCATTGGCAGATTGGTTCAGGCTCTGTAACAGGGTTGGTGGCACCTTTTCCTCTGATTAGGAGTTCCTTTAGGGGTCAGAGTGGCAGAACAGCTGCCTTGCTCACAACCATTCCCTCTGCATCCAGAGCAGCCACAAGTCTACATCCATACCTACAGAAAAGCTGAAAACAGAATCCCCTAGCACAGAGTATATAGATTTCATGTGTAAATGTCTGTTAAAATGACTCTATATTCTTTAAGGACTACAAGCAAATAGGATTTTATTTTTTTTGCATGTGACCATCATGTCCAAAAACACAAGCATCCTGGATAATGAGTCAATATCTAATTAAGGGCATCACCAAACTACACTTATTTCTCAGACTTAGTATCTTCCCGCTGGGAATATTCACTAATCTCTCACTGATTAATTACTGTAAAGACTTATGCTTCTGGATAATTATAAGATGTGTGATAATGGATCAGACCTTTAATCCATTAAATCTGGTATCTTGCTTCTGACTCTGACCAATAGCTAATGCATCTCAGAAAGGTGAATAACTCCATGCTGCAAATACTCTATTGCGGAATGTGGAAGAAGGAGCCCTTCCTCACCTCACCGGGTAATTGCTTTGAAGTATGAGATATAATTACCATTATCTTAGTCTATGTAACTATGTGTCATAAAATGATGAGTACTTAGTGTGTGGCAGACTGAAAATAGAAGGATCTGAAATAACCTCTATTGGATAATAAAACTGGGGTATGTCTAAGAAAATGTGGTTAGCTGTACCAAAACTTTGGAATCCTTTACTCAGAATAAATCTGAAGATTGCATCTATTTTTTAGTGTCAGAAATATATTTCAGAAAACGCCACAGCATGTTTTTTGAGAGTTTAGGATACTTCAATTTGATTTTCCATTTTGTTAATTATAGTGTGGCTGGACATTTGTTCTAGTGATTTGTTTCAAGGAAACCTTGCAGGGAGTGCATGCTACTGGCTTCTGGCTTGAGAAGTAGTGGGATACAAGAATGAGTGGGACATCCTAGGAGAGCTGCAGAAGGGGCCGGTACCTTTGTATGGCAACTCTGCAAGGGTCAACTGCAAGGGGTTTGACTTTGTTGGCCTCATGAGAATGTTTTGGATAAAACACCTTTTGATTCTTTGCTGTCATTCAATATGGTTTTGGTCTGTTAAGCAGATTTAAGCATGCTTTTTTCTCAACTGGAGCCTCAGCCCGTGGCACCTGGGTGTGCATGATTGTAGTATCCTCCATGGCTTTGTGCTGCTTTATGGAAAGAAACAGTAGGGCATATTAAAGGAGCTTCTCTAAAGCACAGAACTGTTATTTGGGGTATTATATGGCTCAAGCATAAAGAAGGGAAAAAAAAGTCCTCTGGATACACTGGAAGTTAATTTACTTTTGTTTAATACCCTAAGTATAATGTACAGAGGTGGAGTCTTATTCCGATAGAAGGAGTGTCAGCTCTGTCCTCATAGATTTCTTATCTGCAAGACAAATGCAAAACAAGTGATGGCCAATGTCTGCCCACATGACTAGCATCTGTGCAATGAGAACTGAGTGTTGGATCCTGATGTCTCAACCAAGTTCTTTGATTTCAGCAAGGATTTTTTTTCTGGAAAGAACTGATGAAAGCCATCAGGATTTAGACCAATGCTCTGCTTCCAAACTAGATTTCGGATACAGACCTGGGTTCTGATTTCATGTAGGTTTTGTGTGATGGTAACTCACTTGAATTAAGTGCCCTTACTCCTAGCTTACACAAACATAACTGAGGGCAGAATGAGAGGGCAGAATCAGAGCTTACATGTTAACACATATGGGTGACTCTCTAACCAACTGGCATACAGTAGGCACCATTAAAATCTTGACATTTAGTGCTCATAGTAGTTAAATTTACTGTGCTATTTGCACTATTCCCAAATCTAAGAGTAGGAAATCCTTTAAATACTGCAGTAAAAGTAAATCCCATAGTGTGATAAATGTCAGGATTTAAAGGAACCCAATTTTGCAGTTGTTTTCTTCTTTTATTTATTGCCATGTTCAAACTTTTTGTGTTTTTGGTTTTTTTGTATAATTGTAGTGGTAATTATTCTGAGCAGAATGTGTACTGCTTTGAGACTGGCTGAAACCTGCATTGATGGGATATTTCCTTAAATATTCTCTGTCTAGAGGGATCATTTTCCCAAAGAATGCATGTCATATAAAGCGAACTTGAGTTTGCTTTAAGATGCCTGTGAGCATCCCTGCTGGATCCACCTATTTTCTTCTTGGTCACACCCTTCAGTGGTGAGTGGCAGGACTCTGAGAGTTGGTCCACTGATTCTCCACCACTCAGGACTTCCACTGGATGGAGAACATAGCAGGGAGAAGATGACGACTTTAGCTTTCCAGTTCCTTTGTTAGTAGAACCTAGCCCACAATATTTTCACAGATGCACACAGCAGCACTTCTTCCTACCTTGAAATGACAGAAATTAAGAAGAGTGTTGGATGAGCTTTTAAGAAAAACGGGCACTTCTGTAATGATACCAGATCAGATATAACAAAATACTTAGGTTCCTAGAGACAAATGATTTTGTAGATCTGTCTGATTCACACAAACTTTGTGTGTTTCAGTTTCAATCTATGTTTAGATGGTTCTGTAAATCCTACCAAATAATTAGTTGCATCTTTATATGCCAAAAGGCCTTCTATAAATGTGATCTGTGAGTTAGTTTATGAGCAAATTTATGTCTTTCCCATGGAAGCATGGATTCATTGTTGTGGCTAAGTAGCATTCATATAAAAAAATACAGTGATCATTTTGAACAGTTACAGGAGTCTTGCTCACCTTTCCTCCCTTTCCACATGCTTTATTCTCCCTCATCTCCAACCTAAAAGAACCTGTTTTAGGGTTGCAAGACCTGGAAGAACAGTAGGAAATATGTCCAAAGTTTGGAGCAATTCAGTGCTCCAGAATCACCTGTCCCCACTTGTTCCATCCAAAACCATATCCACTTCAGTTATGACAAAGAAGGAAAGACAAACAAAAAGTGACAGTGAAAGCATGGGGGAAAATGAGAATTATTGCCCTGGCTCAAGTGCATGGTCTATTTTTGGAGAAGGGTTAATAGTGTACTGCCAGTAGACTGGTTCCTCTCCATGCACAGCAACTGTTGGGGATGTCCTCTCAAATCTGGCTACTGCTTGGCTAGCTGGCATGTGATAGAAAGCAGGAAATATGAGTGTGCCAGGCATATATAACTGTATGTGTGCCACTCCTGGTCCATCTGCAGAGTAATACTGCACCTGCCAGTTGCTTTAGCTGGCTGTGTGGAGGAGGAAAGGAAGAGAGAATATGTAATATTAGTCAGGGATAGCCCACTGTCTTCTCATTTTCCTTTAACTGCTCTGCTCTTGTTTCCTCTCTTTTTACAACAGAGTTGAACAAACATCACAGTTTGTTTTCCAGAAAAATTGCTCTTTGGGACTGGGTACTTTTAGGGTACTGCTCATGCATTAAAAACAGCTTGGCTTGTTTTATTTTGTGACCAGCGATATCACTATACGCAGGTAAGTACACCTCTGAGTATCATATCTTGACTTCAAACCCTATTTTTACATGTAGGGGATTATATTAATAATTTTGAACCTTTTCCACCAAAAAATCTAAATTGCCTATAAAGCAATACATTTCCTTACCGCTCATCAATCATTTTTCTCCTGCAAAAAATTTCCAGCACCCATTAAGAGCCTTAAATCATAAAACCTAACTGCTCCTGAATAAATAAAATTTGGAACTTGATATGGATGACCTACTATTTCATCCTGTAGGTGACAGAGGACTGAGCCTGGGGATGGAATAAACCAACATCAGCTGACATAAAGGATGTTAGATCCTAAGGGTAGACAGCAAAATCTTCATCCCAAGCATCTTCAGAATTTGTGAGTATTCTTGGCCTGGATTTTTTTGGCTTTCCCAGAACTCATACTATTTCTCAGTGGGAGAAGAAAGTTTACATGTCTTCTTCATTCAAATATAAAAAAAAAAAAGAAGAAAAGTGTTATTGCCTCAGGGCCTTTCCGCTGACTCTAAGAAACTCTTGTTTCTCCATTTCCACTTTTTTTCCCACTGCAATCTCAGTATCTCATCATTTCCCTGCAAAAGAGATTTGTGAAATCCCGATTTCTGTAGACTCCATCAATGATATTCTGGAAATAGCAACCTGAGCTAAATTTCTAACTGCTTGGTAAGACTTAGATTTAGTTCTTGCTAGTAAAAAGAGCATGTGCTTCTGTGTCAGACTGGCTCTGTTGCACAGAGCCCACAGGCCTCCTTTTTCTCCTCCTATATTTGTAGGTATTTGACTTCCGTGGTCAAGTACAGGAAATTAGTGTGATGGGGGAACATTAAATATCAATACACATACATTCATGGCAATCCCTTCCTTGTTGTCTCCTCATAATGGATTTATTGATTCAAACTTTCTCTATCATCAGAGACATGATGTACATGTACACCATGCCAGAGTGCACTGCGCAACAACCAGGCCTGTGATATCCAAGTTTGTGGTGGTGATGGTGAAATGGTGACAGGTCGGGATTACTGCTTTTATTGCCAGAGAGTCAGGTTGTGTTGATTCATGAGACAGCTGTTAGAGGGTGATCACATTAATAATGCGAGCTGTGAAAACAATGTGTGGCGATGCTAAAAGCTACTTCTCAAATGACATGGTGATGGCAGAGCTTTTTGGGTATTACATGTTTTTGCAAATGATACATCACAAGCCTAAATAATATAGATCATTTCTACATATTTTATTATTAGTGTGAAATAAATGTAATTATAACAGGATTTTAAAGTGCCAGGTGGCTTGTATTGTCTGTTTATTAGGTATTTTACTGCTGTTCCATCTCACACACATCTTAAGTATATTTACTCAACACCTCTGACTTCAAACAGGCAAACTCTTTTATCTGACTTCACAGCATATTCTTCTCACAGTGGTGGATGTCATCATAATTTTCTCTTGACATTGTTTTCACCACGTTTTCTTACTTCCATTACTCTCATGTTTCTGTTCCCTTCCCTCCCATGCCTCCTGCACACGTTTTACCTGAGTAGGAGCAGAATAATGTTGCACGTAGCAAAAAAAGTAGACATGTGGCTACTTTGCTGTGACCCAGTCTTTTCTCAGCCTATTTCTTCTGATTCACCTCTAGTATTCAATATTCAATTCAAATTACAAGTCCTTTGGGGCATAGAGCACATTTTTGCAGTGTTCTTTGAGGCATCAAGCTATTTTGAGAGGTAATAGATAAAGTGCAAGCATGTCTATAGATGCCAGTACCCAAATCTGTTTTAGAACAAGAAAGTAACTGCTTAGCAACTAAAGCAATGCTTCCTCAAAATAACAACTAGAAAGTCCAATTATTCACATAAAGTAGTATATTTTTGATGGGACACCATGAGATGTAAAGCACTCTATAGCAGAAGCAAAAATGGTAGACTTTGTCCTGAAATAAATGAAAAATGGAGTCCCAAAATGACAGCAGACTGGTTCAGCCAAAGGTCAACTCATCTGTGAGTTAGAAGGAATTAATTTTCTAAGCACCAGCAAAGCAATGAGGCTTATCAAACAATTCTATTTTCCATCAAGAAAAAACATCATGGCAGCCTCTGTTTTCCACTTTCATACATTTCCATTAAAAAAAAAGTGAAACAGTAAACAAATACATTTACTTCATGAATGGTGAGACCCTTTCTATGTGTTTCTTTAAAGGGATTATTTTAAAATACAAACAAGAAATTTGAAGAGGTGAAATTCTAGTGAAACTCTAGCTCCCTTGTGACTACGGACATCCTGACTTTTAGTCATAGTTTGCTCCCCATACACCTCTCCTTTCTCCCTATATTCTTCAAGGACCATCTGCAGAGAGGTCTGATTCCATATTACTATCCAGATACTCTAAACTGGTGTTGAGGATAGTATAATGCTGAAAACACACCATCTCATGAGATCTGCTAATCTTTCATTAGCCACCTCCTTCCCCCTCTTCCTCCCCTTGTCATGTCTCCACCACCACCACCAGTTGCATTTTCATGCTGTTATTGAGCCTTGGACATTGGTACAAGGCATTGATACTGAAGGGATGCTGGCATTCAGCTGCCTTCCTTGTACTCTGCGCTATACAAATATATGTCACTGCCCAAACATATACACATTGGATCTGGAGAGTGCTGAAAGCCCAGCACTCTCCTGAGCATGATGACAGTGATGACAGCCCAGTGGTTCTCAGGGATCTGGCTTATGACAAGTTTCTTTAAATCAGACAAGATCTTAAGTGCCTGTCATAAGTCATTCATCCTTCAAGTGCTCCCATTTCCTTCATGTGGATTCTTTACAGACTAATCCATCTGCTTTTATATATAGGACTGTGGTGAAAAACCACTACAAAAACTAGGTCTGGAAGAAGATATGTGGGTTAGGTGTCATGTCCCTAGAGGAGAAATATCACCTGTGCTATCTAAAACACCATTTCTCAAAGGCAACTCCCTATTAATCCCATAACCACTGGGCTCCTGCCAAATCCTAAAGGGAGTTTGATGGAATAAAGTGGAAATGGAAGATTTAGCTAAGCAGAACTGCAGTTTTCAGAAGCTTGTTGTTCTATTGCTGCTTTCTGGCCTTGTAGATCTTCCTTACCATGGCAGTGGAATCAGGTCTTTTCTTAAGCCAAGCAAACACAGTCAGTGGCTTGTCTTCTGATGTCCATCAACTCATGCATCCATCCTTTGCTTTCAAAGGTGAAGCCATTACCACTTGTTCAAAGAGATCTGGGAGCTGAGCATTTCTGAAAGGCTATGTGCTGCATCAGGCATGTACGTAAATCAAATCATAAGTGAATATTCAAGATTTGATTGAGCATCTGAGTTGCAAAACCAGGAGTAAAAATCTATTTCCAGTTGACCAGGTGCAGATTTCCCCCAAACATTCTTTTTTTTCAGTACGAACTGGAAAAGAATGCCTCATTTTAATCCAAGATAAAATTTCTCTGTATTTTGTGTATTTTGATCCATTGAAACACTCATTTGCTATATTCAACGCAAAATGTTCCAAACCAGAATGGCATAATATTGTTTTTTAAGACAGTGAATCTTAAGAGTTTTAACTTCATCATCTATTTTCAGTCTTTTTATAACTGAAACCATTTATTGAATTTAAACTAAAGATGTGGGTAGTTGTGGTCAACTTCAAACTCTATATTTGGTGGCTAAACTTTCCTGGGGGAAAGTGTACCACCCTAGTTATAATATCTAATTTCTTCTTCAGCATCATCTTTTGACAGAATTGGAGAAATATTGGAATTTTGTTTCTATTTATTCCTATCAGTGCAACAGCATTCATCTCCTTTTCCTTTAAGAATTAGGTGTTTTGTTCTAGCCAGTGTGTTCTTAAAGTAATGGTTTGGGAGTAATCTTCTCATGCAGTGAGTGATCTGTCTTGTCTATGTATTCATTCTTCTCCTCAGTGATAACCTCCATAGAAATCTGTGTATCAGAAACGTATAGGAATGTTTCCCCAACTTCCTTTCTCCAGCTTGCTGCAAGCTGTAATATGCAGGTTTCTCTCTTTGCATTTTCTTATTTTCCTTTGTAGACTGCTCTTGTTAGTTTTAATTACAGCAGTGGAGGACAGTATGCTAAAGAGCTCCCCAAGGTGGTGGCACTAATGGTCACATGTCCCCCCTGAGTGACAGCATCCGTTCTGGTTGCAGTACTACAAAGACATGGGGGCAATTCTTGTATGGATTGGTAAACGGAATTTATGTGAGAAGATAAATTAGCAGGCATCTGCATTTCCTATTTGAATAGGCTATGTGTGACTCAGTAAGCCTTTTGTTCAGTGGGCTAAAAAATGGCATGCAGCTCCTCATCAGCATTGAAATTTTAAAGCATATTAAATTACTATAGCATATTTTTGAGGAATGCAAAAAAATAATCCCAAAATGTAGTAGATTTAGCATTATGCCTTTCACCATCAACCCAAACACTGAAACAAACCCCCAAGAAAATAATAGCAGTAAAAACCTGAATGGTTTGTATACAGAAAGAAGCTAAGACACATATGAAATACTATTTTCAATAGTGGTTTTATTACAGTGTCAGTGCACACTATGTGTGCTTATATACACTACAGATTCCCGTAGCTGTTTTTGTGACTTGTATAAAGCATACTGAGATTTACATCACAGGATGTAACTTTTGGGGGTGTTTTTACGCCAACCTTTGCCAAAATTCAGCACGTGATTTTTAGTTTGCACCCACTGTTGCATTTGCTAGCATCTTTGTGAAGTAAGAACACTAGGCTATGCATACTGTGCACTGTTAACATACATTAGCTGTGCCTTGTGGCAGTATTCAATCAGATGAATAAATGGAACAGTATGTCAATGCACAGTATGATTGCAATTCAGAATCATACGGAAAAGTTGGTATTGCAACATCTGCATAGACACTGTCACAACGTCAAGAAAAAAAAGTAATAACACCCTTCTTGTTTCCTTGGATCAAATGCAAATAAAACAACCATGATCTAACATGGAAGGCATTTTAGAAAATATCTGAAGGTTTTTTAAAAAATAATTACAATTAACAAAAAATATTTGAATGTTTTTTAAAAAATAATTACAATTAACAACACAAAGGGAACTGGAATTGGAATGTGGTATTTACATAGTGCATGCTAAGTCTTTGAGTGAGACTTAGTCCTTATTTACTTAGGCTACAAGAGATAGATTACAACATTCCCATCTCTGATGAAGCCATGAGCATGCTTTTTTTTGATACTATCAAATAGTGCTGCTATCAAATACTGCTACTTCTATTACTGTTGTTAATAGGGATTATTATTGCAGAAGGAACAATGGCATATTTATGATACCAGGTGACATCAAAGAATGAGTTATTTTTCTTCTGAGGCTCTCTAAAGAACCAAGTTCTGTGCCTTAGGAGAAAACAGAGCATCCATATCAAGATCCATTAAGAATAGAGATCAGAATTTTGCACGTTGTCCAATGCTGCGATACTCTTGCTTCCTTACGATGCCAGCCGAAAGCAGGGAGGGAGGAGGATGGGAGAGGAACAATAGATCAACAGTTCTCTCTATGTTTAAAAATTCACAGCACCTCTGCTACACCAGAATATTATGTGACAATAATGTTAGGCCTCTGATTTATACCAACAGATGCAGGGAAATTCCAAATTAAGGCTGTCATTCTCCCCTTGCTGCAGATCCTCTGTTGGTACAACTTTATGTAGCACCTCCAAGTTCCATGGAGAGATGCCAGTTTACATCAGCTGAGGATCTGGCCCACTGCAGTGCAGAGGCCTTAGCTCTGTTTAAATCAGATCCACAGTTACTGGTAACACAGTTGTGCCATACTTAATATATATTTACAACACACAGGTGTAAAACACACAGGAAGGCCATAAATTTGGAAACTCACTATTAAAAAGCCTCCTGGTTATGAATGGATTTTAAAAATGTTCCCTTTGTTTCATCTCCAAAACATGTAGACTGGTGGAAAAATATGCAAACACTATGCCTTTAAAACACCAAATGCAAGTGAGTTTTAATAACCTATCAGGATCTTAGTCCATCATAACATTTAATCTGCATTACATCTCACTTCCTAATCGCTACTTTCATTCCAATTGTGAGCAGAGAGGGTGGGGGAGAGATGAGAATTTCAGATAAGTGCCAGTAAAACAAGTTTGCTCTACAGCTGGCAAGCGCTGTGCACACGTTAACGGTGCCTTATGGCAGTATTCAATCAAATGATTCTATAAACTAAAAATAATCACCCTAATACTAATACCTATTATTCTTCATTGTTACTGGTCGCTATGGTGCTGCATCTGACTATGAAGAATTCACCGCCATTATTACCCTCAGTGTCTCTCTCTCTCTGAAATGTGATCTAATTGCAGAATCCACACCTGTTCGACAGTTCAATAGAAGCCTGCTTTTGATGGAAGCAGACTTTCAAGCACACACACGCTCATACACAGGCACACGCGCACACACAGGCACACACTCGCACACAAATGTGTGCACGCACAGACACACACCCCAATTCATGGAAGACTTCAGCTGGAGGAAAAATAGAGTGTGAGTTGATCAGAAAATAATATTGCAAGGAGTAAAAAGAAAAAAAAAAAGCTTGTGTTTTGTGGTCATTGGAAGATTGCTGATGGGTGCATAAATAAAGCATGCTGGAACATCTGTTCTTTGTTGTGCATTCAGCTTTTTAATGTCTTCAAAGAGCAGCACTGACGCATCACTGACTACCACTCCCCATTCAAGCAACATTTTACCAGAAAATAATAAACCTTCCTGGTGGGGTGCAAGGAGCCAAGGCATTTGGGCAATGCCATTAATTTGGAAATATCTCTTTTTCTGGGATTTTTAAATATCTCTCCCTTTGAACAGTGTTCAAATTTTGGGATCCAGCCTGGAGTCCCTATCAGCCTGAGCAGTAAATCAGCCTGAATATTCCACTCAAGCCTTTTCTTTCTGTTAAAAAAAAAAAAAAAAGGAAAAAGAAGAAAGGAGAAGGCTGTTGTCAAGTTGAAGTTTATACACAATTTCACTCTCCTCTTAATTCTATTAATGTTACAAATTCTGTCCAGAGGGATTCTTTTTTTCCTTAAGTTGCAGTATTTATTTATACTGGTAAAATTCAGCAGCAGTGAGGACCCCTGACAGTTTAACAATATTGGCTGGTTATTTTGATACACTGTGCTAGGCAGCAAAAGATTAAAACCAGATCAAGCCTTTCTGTTAAAAAAAAAAAAAAAGGAAAAAGAAGAAAGGAGAAGGCTGTTGTCAAGTTGAAGTTTATACACAATTTCACTCTCCTCTTAATTCTATTAATGTTACAAATTCTGTCCAGAGGGATTCTTTTTTCCTTAAGTTGCAGTATTTATTTATACTGGTAAAATTCAGCAGCAGTGAGGACCCCTGACAGTTTAACAATATTGGCTGGTTATTTTGATACACTGTGCTAGGCAGCAAAAGATTAAAACCAGAGCATCCTAGGCTGAGAGAAACCAGCTTGAATTCTAAAATAAAATTTTAGCAGCATGGATTTCTCTTGCCATAGGCTATGAGGCTACTATGAATTTCAGATGCATCTCCAGAGCTGTCAATGAGGTGGAAAGATGGGATTGGCATTACAAAGATTTGTTGCAATGTGATTCAATGTAATTGCAATCGAAGGTATAGCAACATTAAATCGCAGCTGAGAAAGAGCTGTTTATGCATGTACAGTATAGGAACAGTCATTTACCCTACCACTCCAGGACCATGACAAGATTTTTTCTTTTTACTACTTTCTTCTGCTCTGCTCTCTCTTTCTAGGTCACAGCTCAAAGATATTGGAATACCAATTAGATGCTGGTGGGTTACATTTATAATGAGCTGATGATGGTCTTTTGACAGAATGCTTCAGAAAACACAAACACCTTTTAGGACAGTTTGGCAATTAGACACTGTAATGTCTTGGTTCTATGCTAAGAAATTTTTGGCCTCTTGATTGTTCACATTCATTTTATCTTCTCTGATAACTAACTATGGTTGCATAGCCCAGCACAGGGAGTAGAGGGTGGTGGTTCAGGCATACCACTGAAATCAATAGGTACAATTCTTCTTGCTTTGATAGCAACAAAGTCAATCTCCAAGAAGCTTCTTAGCAAGGTTTTCCTTCTTAGATAACTGGAACCTGATCTTAGAGCTAGGACTTGTACTTCATTCCTGTTGCTCCTAAGGAAAAACATTATTTTTTGACTAGAAAAAGCATGAGATATATACCTTCCTCCTCAGCATATTACGAAGCACGCGGCATGACTTTGTTGCCCCTAATGTCAAAGAGTTTCAAGAAGACCAGGAGCAATACCACACAGATCATTGAAGTTCTCACATTATTGAGATCCTCAAATGCAATCAGATAAGAACAGAGGCACTGTATTTACACAAGAGATGTAAAGCTCAAATAAACACATACGAGGCTCACTGAGGTGAAGAACTGTCCTATGGATGAGGTCTTGTCCCTGCAGCTCCTCAGTGCTTGACATTTAGGCAATGGATTTCACTCTCATAAGATCCCTGATAAAAAGAAAAGAAACCTATTCTGATCTTGTGGCTGGGTAACTGAGACACATAGCAGTTGGAATAGCTTTCAAAAATCAGACTGGAAAACAAAATTTTGCATGCCACCCACCTCTGTTGGCTAGCGTTTTTCCTGCTTCTGGCACCAGGATGGCTTCTGCTCAGAGGTGGCTCTACCACCATATTCATGCCTGCTCAACAGAGTTGTGAAAAGAGGAATGTACCCCTTGTCATGCACCCTTGGCCACTGTGGTTTTATTTTGATTCTGCTCTTTAACCCAAGAATTGTTAGAAAGGGGCATAGAAAGGAACAGAAAACATAATGCAAGGAAATATTTTTACTGACAACAGAAGCAGGACAGGTTGACTACAATAATGCAATAGTTAAATGTGTTTGGTCCTCTGCTTAGAGATTCTTTTGCACAGTTCCATTATGCTGTACTTACATAGTAATTGTTCATTGACCATTTAATTACACGAGGCTGTCACCTTTACTCATACTGGATACACGGTTTCCAAATAGTCACTGTGGTATCAAGGAGGTGGGGGCCAGTTCACCTTGTAGCAGTAGTCAGTATGAATAGAGGGAGCAAAACCCGGGCAGCAGTAATTACCATGTAGCGACATAGTGTTTACATAGTAATTACCTTATTATTTTTATGGAAAAATACATGATTATTTTTGTCCTCCAGCCCAGAGTGCAGGCCACTCAGTAATTACTTTTGGGCATAAGTATAATTGTACAAACACACTTTTTATCTCTCAGTGTCTCTTCTGCTTGCACACAGTTAGATGTATTCACTGTACAGTTACTCTGGGTATTTATCACTGCATCTTTTTTAAGTCCTGAATCAAATAGTTGCTTCCTGATACAATGGTCTTGTATATTACAAGATCATAATGGAGGTTTGAGGTGGGTTTTTTTGTTTGTTTATTGTGGGGGGTTTTGTTTGGGTTTTTTGGGGGGGTTGGGAGGTGTTTGTGTGTGTGTGGTTTTTGGTTGGTTGGGTTTTTTTGGTGGCTTTTTTTGATGGGCTGCTTTTTTTGGGGAAGGTGGTGTGGTGGCTTGTTTGGTTGGTTATTTTTGTTTTTTTCCCCGAGAAAGCAATCACAAGGTCTACCTAGATTTACTTTTCTTAGCTCATGATTCTTCATCAGTGTATGCCTTTCTCACAGGCCTGTTGAGACAATGGGTCAAATCCTTTTGCCTCTGGGAACATCTGTTGAAGTCATATTTTAAAGCTAAAATGGACACAGAGATATACACTGTGTGTCCTTGACAGATGGGGCCAGGTACTCACTATAGTCTGTAAAGAATATATTGACTTACTAGCTCATCTTCTTTTCATAGTGAGAAGTACTTCATTGATGATATTTCATGATGTGTAAGGTGTGGGTAGCATTGCCTGAAAAGATAAGAGCTGGAGGGAGGAGAGAGAAAGAGATAATATTAGTGAATCAGCATGTCAATGTACAACAAAGGCCAGTCTCAATCTGGAACTGACACTGTAGGTGGATTTTTACAGCACTTGTGACTGTTACTAATTGGAACCAAATCTGATCGTTCTGCAACATGGCTCAAAAATAGCTTAGACCAGATATGAAGAGTTATTTTCCTGTACCTTTTGGGCATCATTTTCTAGACATTGCCATGATTGGTGCAGAAAGTAAAAGAGACAGCTGCATCTGAGCCTTGGATGAGAAGAGACCAAAGCATCAGTTAGAGTGAGTTTACCTAATGTCAATAGGTTTGTGTCAGTTTACAACTAAACAGAATCAAACCCAGAATGGACTCATAAGAATATGATCAGCTTGGATACAATAAATATCTTCTAGAAAAAAATGTGTTACTTGAATAACATTCAGAAATATTTCAGGTGAGAAGCATTTCTAATAGATGAAAAACATGAACTCCATATTTAAAAGATGCATATTTTTTTACTGTTCAATCTACTTTTAATGCCATCCATGAGTATCTCTTAAATCTGCTTTTCTTCCTTGAATACAGTGATCATTGGAAAAAAAGCAGAAGATAATACAGCACAATACCACCTAATAATCTAAGCCCCATTTTTTAAAGGAAATTGTCAGATATCCTATTTGGTACTTGGCTATTTATGTTAATATGTTACCTGAACTGTAAGTAGATTTGGGTGTCTATTGCACTGAAGACATGACAAAGATTTATAAAGCTTCATCACAATGAGTAGAACTCTCTGAGAATATTGACAGTGACTAATGCTGCCTATGTCTCAATGGCAGCACTCTATACCTTACCCATTTTCTACAGAGAACAATCATATTACTACCGATTAGTTCTTTCTATCCATAAATGAAAACCCCCCTTGCTTATTGATTCACTTAGTTCAGTCATTTATGATACACTCGAGTAGATATATTCTAGTTAAAAAAGGTTGGGATATTTTCTTTTGGTCAGTGATGGGGTTGGAGAATTGAGTTTGCAATCTTGAGACATTTTACATCTCTAATAAAAACTGCATACAGTTTTGTGGCTTATAGAACATATTTTGGGTTTCTGTTCTCCATGTCACTCAGCACACATAGATCTGGCCAGAAGAAAACCAAAGGAACACATTTTAGATGACTGCATGTTCTCTGCCAAAAATATGCAATTCATTGTAGCAGAAACTTGGTTGTGGATGAACAAAGAAGAAGAAGGAAAAGAAGGATGTAGGAACATGAGCATAATGGGACAAATGATAAGAGAGAAAATACACAAGGGAATAAAGAAATCTGATGCATGGTGAGAAGGAAAGGCAAAGAGTAAGGCTTCAGAAAACACTTTTTTTAGTGGATAGTGGTGTACAAAGCCTTTTTAAACCTGTGGTGTGCCATCCTAAAATCTTAAATATGTCACTGTCTCCATAAGTCCCATGAATTCTTTTTCCTACCTAGACATTGTTTGCACAATTGCAGTTTCTACAACTTTCTGAAAACTACAGGGAGTTTTTCTAATCTGTTATAAAATTCTGTGTCTGTTTTCTGAAGACTAACTGGGAACTTCAGTAACTAAATACACATAGTGGGGAAACAGTGGAGTTTACAGGAGAATATGGTTTCATCTTATAGGCTACAAAAAGTACTTAGCATGATATAGCTGACAAACAATTGCCAAAAGCTATCTTTGTGTTCATTCTGGCTCAGTATGGAATTCCCTAGTCTTTAAACACTATGGAACCAAGATGAGAACTTGTTAAGAGGTCAAAATAACAACAAATGATAGTTTTCAATCATCAGGAGGACTCTATAAATAAGTGAAGTTTGGAGACTCTTCCGCAGGTCTAAGATAGCCAGCAGCTATGTTGTGACCTTTCAAATCATTTCCCATGGGATGTCTGATGGGCCTAACACAGGTCCCAGGAGAATAAACCTCCCCACCAACCTTTGTCTACTTCCACTTAAGAGAGAAAGCTGGACTTGAAACAGAGTGTCAGAAGTAAAGGTCAGTGCTTTATTTACATGAGCTTTATATGCTAGACTTCTACCCTCTGCTTTCTCTTTCCTTCCCCAGAGATCCCTGCTTAAATCATTCCATCCCTTGAACTACTTCTTAGTGACAATTTTTCTTCATCCACAAGCCGAGGCTAAAGCAAGTCTTGTCTTTTAAGACATATTCAGGCAGTAATATGCTAAATAATGGCAGGTTTCAACCCATAATTTCTGTGTTTTACCTCTGCTCTATGAGGTTTTCCTAGGTTTCACTATGTACCACAGAATGAAGTATATATTTGCTGCTAGGAACAAGAGCAAAATCAACATTTGGAAGAAAGTACAGCTGAGTTCCTTTTTTTACAGGGAAGAGTTGCAAACAGCTCTGTCTTTTCAAGTATTGTGAAATCCCCAGAAGAAAAGCTCTTTATTACAAGAGCATTTATTAGGCTTGAAAAATTCACTACTCCTGAAACAGCCTCTACTTTCAATCATATCTGCTTTTTTTTTCTCTAGTTGGTAGACAGGGAAACTTATTTAACAAAGCTGGGGTTTCATCCAGTGACTCCTTATATCAGTGGGGATCTTTCCTTTGACTTCAGTGGGAGCTGTGTGTAGCTCCTGAATTGCTATCATTTTCCAACTAGTGAAGACACTTGAGCATCTGGTGCTGTTCTAGCAAGCTTCTTACACAGCTTTGGTGAGAATTTTGAAGCTGACATAGAAAAAATTTCCAGGGCTCACAAGCTCTTTGTATCTTCTTTTCTTTTTAGAAACACTCCTGACACACTTGTGATACTGTTTGAACGTGAAAAAAATAGAAGAGAAAGCTAAACTGAGCATTGTAAAACATTCTGGGCGAGCGTTTGCTAGAATTTAAAAATGAACTTGCTTCTCTGTGCTTATACAATTTTTTAGCACTTTGGAAGAACTGAGATATGTGATTGCTCTTGGAATGTGGCATTCAATCCCCCTCCACCAGACTCTGCAGGCGACACAGGTCTGGGTTGTGAAGACATAACCGTGCTGAAGGCAATGCTGGCACAGGCCTCCTAAGGCTTCTTCCTCCTGAATTTGGGCAGGAAGTTTCTCTATTTCCTACTGTATTAACTAATTTCTTTCTTGTGGGCTGAGAGACATGGGTGACAATATCACTATGGAGCCAAATGATATCTTACGTAAGGTTGGGGTGCCCAGGGAAAATATACACATCTAATGCAAGTCCAATTCTACTCATCTGTACTTTCCCTTTGGAAATAATTCTCACTTTCTTTTTTTTCCTATGAAACAAAATTTTTTTTTTTTTTTTTTTTGCTGTGATGGTATTGATGTAGAAACAGGAAAAGAACCACATGATCTGTGGTAACAGTGAAGAGGCACAAACAGAATTTGCACATCCAGCATCAAATATTCACACTAAACTACTTGTGCTCTCACTATACATTAAAAACCTACTCCGATTCTGTGGTACAAGATTCACATTTAGGTAAAAGCAGTCTGCTCACGTATGTGCCATCAGTAGAAAGACTGGCAAATAAATTATCTGCTGTGAATTACGCACTAATACAAGTGCCTATGTGATGTGTGCCTGTGTGAATTCATTTACACATGTCAAGGCATATGTATGCATATGAACATAAGTGTATCTTCTTTCACAGAATCACAGAATAATCAGAGTTGGAAGGAAACCTTGAGGATTATCTAGTCCAACTCCTGGCCTTCCAAAGGACAACCCTGAGAATCATACCATGTGCCTGAGAGCATTGTCCAAGTGCCTCCTGAACTCTGTCAGGCTTGGTACTGTGACAACTTCCCTAGGGAGCCTGTTCCAGTGCCTGACCACCCCCTGGGTGAAGAATCATTTTCTAATATCCAGCCTAAACCTCCCCTGATGCAACTTCAGACCATTCCCTTGGGTCCTGTTACTGGTTGCCAGAGAGAAGAGGTCCCTCCACTCCCTTCCATGAGGAAGTTGTATATGCTGTTGAGGTCTCCCTTCAGTCTCCTCTTCTCCAGGCTGAACAGACCGAGTGACCTCAGCCACTCCTCATATGGCTTCCCTCAAGGCCCTTCACCATCCTTGTTGCCCTCCTTTGGACACTCTCCAATAACTTAATATATTTCTTATATCATGGTGCCCAAAACTGCACACAATATTCAAGGTGAAGCAGGACAATCATCTCCCTTGACTGGCTGGCAGTGCCTTGCCTGATGCACCCCAGGACATGGTTGGCCCTCCTGGCTGCCAGAGCACACTGTTGACTCATATTCAACTTGCCATTGATAAGGACCCCTAGGTCCCTTTCCACAGCACTACTTTCCAGCATCTCATGCCCTAGTCTGTTTGTACATCCAGGTTTGCTCCATCCCAGGTGCAGAATGTGGCATTTGCCCTTGTTAAACTTCATATAGTTGGTGATTGCCCAGCACTCTAATTTGTCTAGGTCTCTCTACAAAGCCTCTGTGCCTTCAAGGGAGTCAACAGCTCCTCCTATTTTTGTATCATCTGCCAATTTATTTATTAGTCATTCAAGTCCTGTGTCCAAGCGATTTATGAAGACATTGAAGAGAACTGGGTCTAAGATGGAGCCCTGCAGA
>NW_008659910.1:0-24747 GCF_000695815.1 Acanthisitta chloris
AATGTCAGATTCAACCAAGCCATCAGAAAAAAAAAAAATCACTTAAAAGCTTTTTCAAAATATTAGTTTTGCTACATTTCAGTAGGATTTCACTGTCACTTTAATTAATTTGTTTTAAGAATGTTCATATTTTTGTGTGTGTGCTATAATATATTCAGGCTCCTTGCAAGATACCAATATGACTGAAAGAAATGCTTGCTATTTATATTTTATACATAAGACAGTGGTCCTGAGATATTTCCCTTGGCTTTCATAGGACTTGACCTTTTCCTTAGAACTGCAAAGAAATATGGACCATGCCTGGAGGACTGTCTTCCTCACTGTGCTGACAGATCTATCCATTGTCTTTGCTGGTGCTCATGGCTTTCCTAATTTGCAGCTGGCTAAAAGCTGGCCAGATTTATCCATAGTTTGTCACAGTGATTGGAAACAACAGACTGAAAAATGGTTCATTTCTTTTTACTGATGGTGCTCAGAACATAACCATCACCATAAAACATCAAAATTCTCACAGGGTGCAGCACATTTCTTTAACCTTAACATGCTTGTTGTAACTAGGCTTTCCCAGATATGAAATGGAAGTAACATTTCCAGATCTATTTCTTTTTTGAAAAAAGAAAATTGCTTTATGTCAGGCTTGCAGCTTCAAGGGTTATGCTCATAATTTGGAATATAAGTTTCACAGTACTGAAAGAATTAGATAAAGTGAGCTCTGATTCAAAAAAAAAAAAGCCATAGGCAAGAGCAAGAGTGAACTGAAGAGCTTTTCATAAAGAGAGAAACTGGGCAAGAAAAACCTAATATTTATTATGTAGCAGCCAGAGATGAGGCCAGAGATGATAAGAACTTTTTTTTTTTTTCATTTGTAGCCAGAGTTTTAGAGGAAAGGAGCAGAGACGATATGTTAGGGTGTTTTTTTCATGGTTGTAATATTCATGCCCTATTCAGATGGCTAATATATTTTGAACAGTGTGGATTTGATTTAATTTTTTTTGTTGGTAAAAGGCTTGAGTTTTGAGGTACCTAACATTACCTAGGATTTCAGGTACCAGTCTTGCAAAACCATTTGAACAGCTTACCTGCAAGCACCATCTATCTCAAAATGACTTGCAAACCCAGTAGAAAAGGGGAGACTTCACTGTGCCAGAATCTTAGTTTCTTCTTGAATACCAGCATATGTTTCAAATTTCTTTTCTGCATGATCATTTTTGGTTTTGATTAACTTCCATGGCCAAAATCCAGCTGTTATGGCCTGACTCTGACTACATCTTCTAGTGCAGAAAGACATCTAAAATCATATTTCCACCTCTATTGAGAAATATCTTTGTGCATAGGGAATGTGCTTCCAAGGGCAAGGTATGAAAAAGAAGTCGGGAGTAACTCCTTTTGATTCCATATAGGGAATGTGCTTCCAAGGGCAAGGAATGAAAAAAAAGTCGGGAGTAACTCCTTTTGATTCCAGTGGACTGTTCTCTCTTCTCAGATTGTAAAGTAAAACTTAAGATCTAAGTTCCTGTTGGGAGAAGGGAAGGGATCATCCACCTGAATAGAATGAATCTGAGGATTAAGACTTGCTGGAAATTTTCTTTCTTTGTTGCATAAATTCTCATTGCAATAGCAAGAACACTGCTATTAAAGACACATATTTGAAGCATGCATGAAATATGCTCAGAAGTGTGTGTGAAAAATCCCATTCTAATATCATCCAAATCTGTTCACCTACTTAAATACACAAATAAAAAATGAAAGTGGTGGAATGTCAGGCTTGTACTTACCAATCTTGCTCTTCATACAGAACTTTTCAGACATATTTTTGCCTTTGGGAAGAGAAAGAAGCCATTATGAGCATTTATGGATATTTTACACTGATCTTTTCCTTTTCTTATCCCAATGCACTTGCCTAACAACTCAATACCCTGTGACATCTCTGTGGTGGTCTTTCAGATTTGTTTTAGTTGAAAATCATAATTTAAGGTGCTCTGTAGCAAAATATGGTTCCACTCTTGTAATAAGCACTCTATTTGAAAACTTAACCTAAAAATTCTATTATTTTACAACTCTTCTGCTTAATAATTATCGCTGTTTAATTCCATTAATATCCTTGTTTATTTTCAGCCAACAGTGGCTTTTGTTGCTTTCAAATCAAATTATATGTTTAGTTTCTGTTTGAGCTCCTCCAAAGGAGATTTTCAAATCTTTATCCAAATAATGATACACTGGATCAAAAATTTACCTCTGGGTCATCTGTATTATTTATCTGTATTTCCTAAGTAGTTTGAGTGCCTATGGACCTGGTATATTTCCAGCTCAAAAGTTTCCTATATTTTCACCACAGTTTCCCTGCTGCTGTTAAGACAGTATCATAAGAAATGCTTTTAGCAATCCTTTTCCATGATTTATTACATTTATAAGATATCTCTCAGTGACAATTTCTTGTATATCCATAGACTGATGTAGATAATTAACACTGAAAAAACATTTTAGGAGCTGAGTAAGAAGAGGTTTCTATGAACTAAATTTGTGTTGACTTTATCTCTGAATGAATTCTTACTTTCTCAGTCCACTTAGATGATAACAATTACGAGTAGATATTTTAGCACAAAGCGTCCCCATGGTTCACAGTTAACTTTATAGATAAATTTTACACAGAGAAAGCCAAATATCCACAGCCACATCCTAAAGGTAAGAGAGTGGTATGTGAAATACCACACACACACGTGCAACACCTGGAGGACTCCTATGTGCATTAACAATTTCTTTATAACAATTAGTTTTCTATTGCCAGTTGCATATTTCATAACTTGATAGAGCTTCAGCAAACTGCTTAATCTATTTTTATGGCTCAGCCTCTCTGGAACTGTTATATTAATTATATAATCTTTGAGAATATTTCCTTTGGGAAGTGTCTGTGATAAGGCAAAACAAAATTACCTTTTTTTCTTTTTTTGGTAACATCTACTATGAGCACCTTGCAGTCTGTCAGCAAAGAAGGCAAAATTTAAGTGCTTAATGTGGCCAAAGATTTCCATATGGCCATAGTTACAGCTCATATTGCTATTGCTTAACATTAGAATGTCTCAGAGTGGAGTTAGGAATTAATTGTGTTATATCGAAAATATAGATGTTATTTTTAAGGGATTTCAGTGGCTCTTCTGAAGTATTATAGAGGTAAAAATGAAAGAGATGTGATAGTTTTAAAACTGGAGTGGTTGTGAAGATAAATGTATTCTTTTTCACTGACTTTCTGGCTTTGACATTTTACACTATTGTGGGAAATGCTCCCCATATATATAAACCAAAGAACAACTTTGGAAGCAGTGGAATCTGTCAAAAAGAGGAAACAGTCTCTAAAGCTTGTTGAAAAAGGACTGCCTTGTCCTTGTTTCTTTCTTCCCATTTTCATGAAAAATAGCTGAAGGCTGTGAATAAATTTTGATTTCAGTTCAGGTAAAACCAAGCAAAAGCTGGACTATAGAAGCAACTTGACGCTGAGTTTGCACTTCCAGCCTTGAACCTCTAACAGGCATACTAATAATTTATTAGAGCATTTAATAGCAAGGCTTTTTTCCAGTTGGGAAGGCAAACAGCTGTTTCTGCAGTTGATGTTATTGCTCTTCTAGGCTTGAGAGGCTTTTATCCAAGATGGCTGGCTTAGTTGCCTTTTCAGTTGAGTGCATCTTTTCCATAACCCTCAGACTTTCTGCCAGCTCACATGCTTCATCATTTAAGTGTTCTCCAAATGCAGTTTCCCCCCTTCCCCCAGCAATTATTATTTTTGCTTTGTGATGAATGGTATTTGTATCTGTGTACTAATTTCATTGCTTGTCTTGTGCTGTAATAAAGCTTACAACTTTGAAAAAATCATAGAATTGTAGGATGACCCAGGTTGAAAGGGACCTCAAAAGATCATCTGATCCAAATTTTTTAAAAAGCCAACATAAAACCTCTCTGTTATTGCTGCATTACAATAAGATATCTATGATGGTTGGAGAGTAACAAAATTTTTCCAGGTTAACATCTCAAGACTCAACATCTCTGGTCTCATAGAGTACTGTCCTCTGTATAGATCAATGTAAATAGTATGCCTTTCAGAAAAAAAAGGAAAAAAAAAGAAGATTACAATCTTAAAATTGCACTAATACATGAAAACAGAGGCAATAGCAGCATAAATATACAATACACTGTTGGCTTGGATGTTTTTAAAACATGCTTAAATATTTAGTATGAAATAATGATAAATGTAGAGACAAAAATTTGCTTTTGATATCATGAATTGAGGAATCTCTGATGGAGACCACTTTAATGTCACTGATTTTTTTTTGCATGCATATTCATTGTGGGAAGTATTTTTTCCTCCTGGGCTACAGAGTCCTTATACAGTATAAGAGTCTTCCAGATTCAAGAGACTGAGTAAATATTTTGGAGTAATGTTTTAAAAAAAAGCTTAATTCATAACTCTTTCTCTTCTTTAATTTATCTGCCATACAAATGGGAAATAAAACAAACAAACAAACAAACAAGAAATCTAAGTCAAATTAGTTTGACAAGAGCATTTCACACAGAGATGAATAAGCAGATTCACAGGCTGAGATTTTTCAATGCAAAATATATTTGCAAGTAGGTTCTTCAACTTTCTCATCCATTAGACATTTGAGTTACTTCATAACTTCTTTACTGATTTTGTCTGTCTTAAATTATAATGTCGTAAAGTTAAAAATCTAATAAAAGTTACAACTCCAGGAAATACACCTAACATGTTCTAGTAAGACTGAAAGTAAATTTAGTGCTGAAAAATAAGGTACTCTATTCTTTGCCTTAGGCTTAGTCTACATCATGAAGATAGTGCACCAAGAAATTTTTGGTTATTGCAAAATATAATAGTTTCAGTTTCATTTTTTTCTCCCCTGATCCTTAAAGCAAAGAGCTAGTGGGCACAATAAACTGTTTTTGTAGCTGAATGACCTTCAGTTCTATCAAAAGCAGTCTTTGGGCACTTTAGCAAAAATACTACTCACTCTTACAAATGACCGATCCACTAAATTTAATACCAAAGTTGTTATCCTATGCTTACATTCAAGGGATAGAGGTCTAATTGTGAGAACCATGACAGTTTCACTTTGTACTGTCAGTTAACACTTTCTCTATATACCATAATAAGAGGAAATTCCAGTTCCCCAGTTTTTATTAAAGAGCTTTAAGGCAATTTTCTGCAACAGGTCCTCAATAATCTCATGACATGGCCCTTCAGGAGCCGAAAGCAATGAAAATGTTGTCAAGATGGAAAATTTGTAGATTAACCAATAAAGCACCACCAACAGCTGTGCTCAGACCTCATATATTACAAAGGTATACAAAAGCTGAGACCAAACTTGCAGAGGTCAGATTTGTGAATTTCCTTGATTCATTACGTTGCTAAGGTTAATAGAGACAGATAATATAGAAGGACTTTAGGCTCTGAGTTTGTACAGGTATAGCTATAAAAAAGTCATTTACCTTCAACCTTGTATTGCCTCAACGTCCTTAAGAGCTTAGAATAGAATGTATCTCTGATGGTTGAGTAACAACATTTAGCAAATGTTGATAGCAGTGATTGCCACTGGATGCTGTCATAGCTGAACAGTCTCTTCTGAAGAATTAATTTCAAAACACATTTGCATAAATAGAAAGTTTTGCACATTTTGAAAGTTTTGCAGCTTTTATTTTTTAAATAAAAATATTTGAAGATTGAGAATAATTGATTTTTACATAATCTAGAAATCTTTTTTTTGTCATGTTTGTTTTCTTTTTTTTTTCATGCAAAACCTGCACATATTAGACATTCATGTGAAATCAGTGAATTCCAGATCCACAATCCAAGTTATCTAGGTACACTATACATTTTCTTGTGACACATCTGTATTTGTAATCTTTTATAACATGTAAAATAAATCAATCATTGCAAGGATATTTTCTACTCTTAGTAGCTCCCTGATCCTGATTCAGTGCAAGACAAACTTAGTTGTTGTATAGGTGAACAGACTGAAAATACACAACGACTCAAGAAATGGTGACAAAGCTTTCTTTTGAATACTTAAGAGACTATAAATTCTATATCAGGTTATTAAAAACTTCTTTCCAATCATTAGAAGATACAAACAGGACCAGTAAAAATAATTAAAAAACCCCAACTTATGCCTCATTGGCTGTTGAGAAGATATATGTAAGACATAAGGCATTTAACATACGTAATTGCTACTAACAGATTTGCTTAAAAAACCTCCACCCACAACAATGTAATTACCACTAACAGACTTGCTTAAAAAACCTCCACCCACAACAAAACAAACAAACAACAAACAAAAAAAAGGGCAATTCTTATGCATTCAACCTGAAAAGTACCTTATACCAAAACTTACAACTTTCAGTTGTGATACAGTGGATTATTACACTGAACTATGTTAAAATTTCAAGTGAGTGTCTGTAAAGCTGAGAACAGTAATTCAACATTCAGTTAGAAATTTAGAAATGTTTATTCAAAAATTTATTTATGTTTAAAATACCTATTGGACATGTGCAGTTTTCCTCTGTATTCAGTATCCTAACCATTTCATATACATCTAATGCTAAAGAAACAATATCATTTAGCAAAGAATGATACTTTCAAAAGAGGATGGACACTGATTTTCTCCATTGAGTGTCTTGACTTATGCAGGCAATGTTTTCTGGACACTTTAAAAAATAAATATCTTAATTTTGATCCCATTTTTTAAGTAAATGACTTCAGAAAGCTAAAAGTGTAAAATAATTTTGCAATTTTGGGTTCGATTCAGTGCATTAGAAACTTGTCTATTCTGTAATCACATTGACCAAGTCATAGTGTACTACTTAGCAACTAACTTGAGCAGTATTTATTTCATCATGCTAACAAGTAACTTGAGCAGTATTTATTTCATCATGTAGCTTTTCATTAATTTGCACACACCAAACTACCAGAAGTTGCATATTTCTGATTTTAAACAACAAAAAATAAATTCAGAGTTGAAACATTATAAAACATTTAAAATACAGGAAAAATCTGCTAAAAATAGTTAATCTTGTGGGTTTTATGGGGGGGGTTTTCCTACTTTTATGATAAAGGAAATAATTACTTTGCTGATGAGCCCTTTGTAATAGCAGCAGCTAGTCTAAACCTCTGGACTTCATTAATAAGAGCTCCTGGCACTCCTGACTTTATTAAAAAGAAATATAAGAATGAACAATATCTGTAGTAACACTTTCCCATTTCACCTGTTTGCTTTTGAGAGGGGTTCTTTAATTCTTCATTTCAAATCTTCAAAGGAATTTGGATTACAGCATAGTTGAAAATTAGGACTTCATCTCCTGGAGCTTTTTCCAAATCTCATTTTTATTAGTGATGGAGCTCATGTTGATTTTACAGATGATAAACTGACAAACAGGGAGGTGAAATGAAACAGCATTACAATATCTCTGTCACAGTGAGAATGAAAACTTCTTCCTTACAGTTTATTTGGGTTGACGAAATATATAGCCTCCTTATATTACAGTAAATTTTCAAAATGAACACACACTATTCCATTTTCAAATGACATATTCCTCCCTTCAGCATGACTAAACCTCAAGGAACAGTCCTCATTACTTCTGATGCATTCATTACTTTGGCTCTCCATCCATATTGCTTCTTTATACCTTAAATTGATATCTGGAATGATGTGTTTCATACCTATTATTTAATAGATGATATTCTTAAAAATTAAATTAATGATGAGCTTGTCTTTATTGATCCTTTCCCCCTGTGTTAACTGCTATCCATGGTGGGCATTATTCTCTTCCAAGAAAACACTGCTAAATATGGAAGTAAGAAAGTATTGCACTGTGAAAGAACACTGTCTATAAATTAGTCCATAAAGTTTTACCAAGTTTTTGTTCAGTGAATGGTGATCTTGACAAATAGAAACAATCTATGTTCTAGTTCTCTCACAAATGTAGATTTCTTTATGCACATTATGGACAACTTTAGCTTGCCCTTTTTATGGAACCCTAACCCTAACCCTAACCGTAACCTGAGGTAACACTCAGTGCAGAGCTGAAGCTCCTCTGTATTTCCCTAAACCATAAAGCTGAACAATGGAGACAACCAGAAGTATTAGGTGTGAAAATTCACCGGGAAGAGTACATAGGGAAAGGGCAATTTTTTTCTCCTCTCTTCAATATGTCAATGATTTCAAGAGTGTATTTGAATCCTTTCCACAGAAGGTAGTGATAGACATTATATCTGTCCTGAATTTAAATTGTGATCAGCCAGCAAACTAAAAGAATGTCAGAGTTCAATCTTCACTACTTTCATGGAGCAGCAGGATGATTTTATCTTTTCAAAGACAGAGGTTAATACAGTTTTCCATTTCATAGTTACCTGATTTCACTGTGCACACACACGTGTTCACCATACACACACACACACATATATATAAAAGGTTTTCTCTTTGATGTTTTGTTTGTCCAGGAGAGCTGATCTATAGAAAAGAAAAAAGACCAACATACTTTTCTGCACTGAACTATAAGCCAGACAGAGAGAGAGAGCTTGGCAGAAAAGCACTTATAAAGTCTGTAACCTCCCTTCTTTCAGTAATAGTAACACTCTAACCAGCACAGTGAAGATGAATAGAATTGCGTAAAAAATGAAAAGAAAATCAATTTTCTTAAAGCAGAATAAAACCCCTTAAAATATTCTGGCCAAGTAAACTATTATAGATAAGATATGAAGAACCTTATCAACTCACTGAGTTGAAACATATTAATAAATGATATATATAGACTTCTAAAGCCAAAGTTGATTAAGGCCATTTCATCCATTAAATAATTTTCTCATATTAATAGGATTTTTTTTTTTTAATGAGCAGTTAAATTATCTGCTTTTGTCATTATTGGTAATTATAGTACTGAGAAGTTATTCATATAATAATATTGAGATAAAACAGTTCATTAGTTCACATAAAGTTAGCATCCAATAACGTGTCGCATTGAGCAATTCACAGTAATTTTCACCCTTATAAATTCTCTTTCTAGAGAAAACTGTTCAAGAGATCTATCCTTTTAAACATTTCAGGACAATTCAGGTTTTGTGCCTTAAGTTCAGTATTTAGAATAAAAACTGCTCATCTAAAAGAAGACACAAAACCAGTATTGCAGAGAATTATTTGATTTTCTAATTAATTTCTTTGCAAATATTTTAAATAGCTGATTGCCTCTCTGCCTTTTATTATTTCTCTGAAAGGTCATGAAATTGGTAATAAGAAAAGGATAAAACACTGCACTTATTTCCTTTTAAACAGACTTTTAGAACTTGCAAAGCTAAAAATTCTGACACATTCTGCTTCTAATTTTCAATTGCCCTGATCCAGAGCTATTTTGTTCAGCATCTAGAGGGGCAATATTTGTGAACCTTGTTTTTAAATACAACACAGTAGTAGACCTTGTCTTCTGTCTAGAGACTAAACTATTCAAAAGTTTACCCCTGTCTGCTCACCCAAGTAACAGCCAAGTAAAACATATAATTTAAAATACAAGGCCTTTCTGAGTGCAATAACAATTCTTCAGATTTAGTTTTGAACAGGGAATGATGTTATAATCTTACCAAGTCTTTTTAAGAAAACCAGACATTGCTATTTCAAGCTTTGAAAAATCCAATTTGCTTACATTTTGAGAGTGTACTAATCTTTCTAATTAAAATTTATCAAAAACTGGTTTTGTGTCTGTTTTCAGTATTTTCACTCATGAATGTTCAGTTTTGCTTTGCTTTGACTGTTGTTGTGGATGAAGACAAACGATTTTCTGAAAAATGTGAAAAAGGACAATATTTTTTCTAAGAATTACAGTTTGATACCTCTTTAGAGCTGAAAGTCATTGCTGTATAGTACTTTGTTTTTCTTGGTGTCCGTGAAAACAACAGAGCTATTACCAGATCATTAATTATATCTTAAAAGAGAACTGTGAAGGAATAAATGTTTCCCATGCCGCTGACAAATAACCACAAATGACACAAAGAGGCCTTGTGAGATTATTTATTTCTGTGAAGAGTCTTTCATAACACAGTTGCTAATATATTTTTATGCTTTACCTCAGTTCTGTGACATGTCTCACTTTCTCTTCATATTTTTATATACAGAGATTTCTTTTAAGTGGCATCCAATCAAAATGTAATAATGGCCCAAATAAATCACTGAGGACACAGAATAGCTTTATAGGCTACCAGGCTGACTGGTCAAAGATTTGTTTTATTGACTGCTATTCATGAATAACACAGGTAGAAATGTATTTATTTCGTATCTTAAAAATGTATGTATTATTCTTCACTCGCAGGATAAAGTTGTTCAGGCAGCTGCAAAGCAAATTTCATGAGAACATCTTATCCACTGTTTTTTTCCGTGAAAAATATCAAAAACTGATAGTAATCATTCTGAAGTGTATGTTCAATTTGTTACTGTATTAGTAAAATATACACTAGATTTCAGGCATTAAGCTCTGAGACAGTAGTTTCTGAGACCACTGTCTATGTTCCATCAGGAAAGATCCTGTCAGGAAGTCTAGTAGCTGTTAAATCACCAAAAGAGCATATGATGTTTTCAGATTCAGATTAGATGTTGGGAAATTTTTTTTCACTGTTAGTGTGCTCAGGCACTGGAATAGGTTGCTCAGGGAGGTGGTAGATTCACCATCACTGGAAGTGTTTAGGAGGTATCTGGATCTGACACTGGAGGATATGGTTTAGGCTTTAGGGGTTCCAACAGAGTGCCAGGTAAATGGTTGGACTTAGTGGTCTCCAACCTTGATGATTCTGTAATTCTATGTATGAAGAGTAAATGTACTGGAGACTTTAAAAATTGTAGGATTCAAACTGCTCTTGCAATTGCCTGGGACTCTTCTGTTTGCTTGTTCACTTGGTATATAGGACTGGAATAAATGGTCCATCAATATATGACTTGCATATGGGTCGGAGACTCATTAGTGGTAAAAAGAGTAAAACATTTCACCATGATGAAGCCATTATTTCTATGACTGCTATGAGAAATACAGTATGTTGCCAGCTCCTGTATTAAGTTTCTTGAGATACAGTCATGCTCATGCCAGGACCTCCATTTTATTTCTTTTTAATTTTTTTCCCCTAGAAGATAGGTGTCTGGGACCTTTTCTGGAATGCAGTTTTAAAATAGGTAATTCAAGGCTTTACTTACAGAAACGTGAAAAAGGCATACATGACTAATAATGCTCCCTATAACTGTCCACTGTAAAAAAAATTCAATTAAGAAGCACACACCAAAATACAGTGCTTACTCACAGGCTAACCTCCTATCATTTTAAGCCTGACCATGCATTTTAAAATCATTTGTCTTGGTTGAGAAATTCTGTACCCAAGAAATTACATTTGTTTCGTGTGTGGTATTACATTGAGAATGGGCTGTAAAGCACAGCATATTTTTGATGTCTCTGGTTTCTTACTAACTTCATCAAACCTATTGGTTGAGAAACAAGTGTCATTCTGCTCTAAAGCTTGTTCAATATACTATTGGTTGAGAAACAAGCATCATTCTGCTCTAAAGCTTGTTCAATATATCATGTGTCTTTAGTATATACCTTGGTATATGCTCTGCTCCATGATGCTACATGTCAAAGAGGAGTAGATCCCTAACATGCAATTAGCTGGTAAGGAGTTTGGAGGTGTCATAGCATTGCCTCCTCAAGTGACAAGATGACATATGACATTCATGATATGAATCTAAATGGTAGTCATACACCCCTTCACATCACCAGAAGGCATGAGAGAGTTCAGAGGTCTGGAAGGGAACATGTAGAGCAATAGCTCTGCCTATTTTATGACTGTGTTTGCCACTTAATTAAAAACTCGTGAAAACTTCTGATAGGTTTTTTACTTGTTTCTGTGAATTGCTCATCCATAACTGAGAGAGATAAAGCTTTTTTTTTTCTGGAAAACTTTTGCATTGAACACATAAGACCTGTTCACATTTCAGGCACACTCTAAGTAATTCTCATACTGTCACAGTGTATGCCATATATCAGACATTGTGCAACATAGAGTGAAGTTTTACATCTGTGCTGTGACATCTCCATCTCATGTAATTTGTTTTTGTCTGCGCTGCGACATCTCCATCTCATGTAATTTGTTTTTGGGTCTCTTTAGAGTCCCTGACTGTTATAAATCATGATTGCCTATACTAAATGAAAAGAAATAAAAAATTGACCAAACCATGTTATTGTAAGCAATACCATCATTAATAATACTGAAGCATTGAACACAATGTTTAAGTATACTCTACAACTCTTAAGAGGAGTAAAAATGATGTAAAAATTATTAGAATGAAAAAAAACCCCTCAGGAAACAAAGATTCTTTAGATCTATTTCTTATTCTGCTACTGACACAGAAGCTTTTGGACAAATCTTTTTAGGATTGGCTATGAGACTGAAAAATAGACTAAAAATAAGAAATAACCCAATTACAGTATTGAATTTTGTCATGTCTAATATCTGATAAAAATACATTTTTATCAGATATTTTATATTTTTTTATTTTATCAGGGGTAAGGAAGGGAAATGAATATTCATCTTGTCACTCTTTAATGCACCTCTCTGTGTGTTTCTGTGCATGTATGTATGTATAAAATAGATGTGAACATAATAGTCCCTATGTATCAGTACAGACAGCTGGTTTTCTTTCTGAATGTAAAATATGTTTATCTGACTCTCACAAGTATTAGAACCCCAGTAATTTCAAATTTATGACCTATATGAGAAGGCTATAAATTTGTTAACAAAAATATCTTATCGTTTCCCCAGCTTCTTGGAATTTGTTATATGCTATACGAAACATTAAGAATTATATTTAATATAAATAATCTAAAATGAGGAATTGGACATGCACCACACATTATTCTCCGGGATGTAAAAGGCTGACAGGATCGTTATGATTACTTTTCTGATATAAGCACAGAATACAATCAGTTCTTGCCCATGGGTAGCTGATAAATAGAAATATATCTGTGAAAAAAAAAGACATTGGTCTTCATTCAAGCTTGCTAGTTCCACCTGTGTGGAGACTACATTCAGAATTAGGGAAAATGGCATCATCGTGACTACAGCTAACTCAAACATATGTTGTGACTGCACAGAGATAGACAAGATGTATGTCAAATACAAGCAAGGGGACATATTGTGTAATGCAACTCTTCATGTTCTTCAATCTGCTATTCTTGGTCCATCTTCAATCCATCCCTGCAACTGACTCCACTACCTCTCAGCAAGAGGGAAGGATGGTGGCTGTCATTAGATTTATGATTTGAGATAATTTTTCCAGATGGTGCACAGTGAGCTGAACAAAAATTCTTACAGTACAGCTGAGTAGCTGAATGGGAGAACCACATAGACATGCTGAGATGGCTCCAAAGGAGCAAGTTTCAGAACTAGTACAGCCAGAGTGATAACCATGATAAATTGGCTGCATGTAAGTTTGGCTGTTCCTTCTAGGACCAATTATGTCATGGTATTACAGTTCAGGACAAAGAACATCACACAGAAAAAAGAAACATTACAGAAAGTCAGAAGATACAAAACGTTATCAAAGTTTTCTTTGATACTTTTGAATTTTTGACCATGTCCATTAAATTCCTATGCCTCTTTAGTTTTGTGCTTTTAAGGTATGCTCTCTCCTTTCTGCTTATTTGCTTCCTTGTTTAGTAAAAATAATTTAGAATTGTAGGTGTTTTACAGTGCTAAAGTTAACTCCAGTATTTGCTCTGCTTTTCTCATGGATAATTAGAATTTGCAATCTCTTTGTTGCCTGATGTAAATACATGCCCTTTCTGTTTGGGAAACATACCATTTTATTTTGTTTGCTCATTTAAAGCCTGAGAAAACCTAGTAGCTTCAGTCTGAGATACATATATGTGTACTTTAGACTATCATGAGGCAAAAAAATGCTTTTGAAGTGAGATTTCCAGCACTCTTCAGCTCTTGTAATTTTAAAAACACTGTGCTGAATATTTGCATTACTCAGCAGCACCATTGCATGCAGAAACAGCTGGAAGTGCAGCCAAAACACATAAGGGAAAAATGAGACAAAACAGCTCTCCTACTTCTCTGAGCAGATCAAAGAAGGAAGTAGTAGGCAGGTGGAATATTTCAAAGGGATGATATACCAGAAAGCGAGAAATTGCCTTAGTTGAATAGATTGTCAAAATTCTGTATAGAAAGATTTTCCAAAGTCAATTTCATGGAATGAAGGGAATACATATTCCAAACAGTGATTTGATCAGGCTGGTTGCTGAGGAACTGTGCTGGCAATGTGGCAGGAAACTAATCAAGTTTATTTGCATTTTGAAAGCCATTTAGATTTTGAAGAGTAAGCAAAATGTGGTGACTATCTATACTGTGCAAAACACTCTGACTAAATCTACCCACAGGTATTTTCCCAGCCATTATTCTCAGGAAGTACTGACTTATGATTAATTTTGTGTGGCTCAGTTCACCTGTAAAGAAGATTGCCTTCCTTCCCTATCTTATTTCTTTAGATTTTTAAAGCTTTATTTTTCAGTTTGATATGGTTTATAATAGTTGACAATGTCATTCTTAACTGAAAAAAAAAGTGAAAAACAGAACCCCAAACAACTGTATAGCAAACAACCAAATAGAAACTCCTTCATCAGTGAATTCAATGTACACACTGAAGTGCTATGTTGCTGTTCCACTTTAAAACAAGGAAAAAAGTACTTGCCTTTTTATTCATTCCAGCTTAAGTTCCTCAGTGGTTCATGTGCTACTACAGTTATCACAGAATTCTAATCGATAACGAATGTGTCATTCCATCCAGACACTTTCTGAAGGAAGGATAGAGTCTTCAGAAAAGTCTCTGGTCAACCTGTACTAGTGTCCAGTCACTGACAGTTAAAAAGTGTTTCCTGATGTTCAGACCAAACATCCCATGTTTCAGTTTGTGCCCACTGCCTCTGGTCCTGTCACTGAGCACTCCTGGAAAGAACCTGACCCCATCTTCTTTGCATCATTCCCTCAAGTATTGATACACATTGATAACATCCCCCCTGAGACTTCCCTTCTGCAGGCTGAACAGTCTCAGCTCCTCAGCCTTTCCTTATAGGAGAGAATCTCCAGACCCTTAATCATCTTCACAGCTGTTTGCTGGAGTCTCTGCACTATGTGCATGTATTCCTTGGACTTGAGAATCAAGAACAGGACCCAGAGGTCCAGGTGTGGCCTTACCAGTGCTGAGTGGAAGAAAAGGTTCACCTCCTTCAATCTGCAGGCAACACTCCCAACTGCCACAGCCCAGGATATCATCCTTCTTTGCTGCAAAGGTACATTGCTGCCTGTTTAACTTGATGTCTAACAGGAACCCCAGACCCTTTTCTGCAAAGCTGCTTTCCAGCCAGTCAGGCCTCAGAATATACTGATGCATGGGGTGGTTCCTCCCCAGGTGTAACAGGGGTGTGGTGGGGTGGTTCCTCCCCAGGTGTAACAGTTTGCACTTCCCTTTCCTCAGGAGTTTTCTGCCATCCAATTGGACTGATAGTATTAGATCAAATACAAATATCAAGACAAGTTATCCAAGAAATTGGATGAGGGACTTGTGTGTTCAGAAGCTTGTCAATCTTTTTCAACTATTCAACAAGTAGACTAATAGTATCAAAGCCTATGTGGTTTTCCAGATACCTTGAAGACTAATTCCATGCTAAAACCACTCTGAGGCCTCCCTGCTAAAACTTTGTTAGGACCTGATCAATTTTAATTTATGTTGCTCCTCTAAACCAAGGTTACAGAGTTTATTCATATGGTCCCATCTACTCTTTCCATGCCATCTCCTTCTCCATATGACCCTTTAGAGAACAGCTTTTGACTTGGACAAGCTGTGTTTGAATGTACCATTGTTTAAATAATACATGTTACCCAGTTTAGTTCAATGGCACAAGCCTTATCTCACTTGGAACTTTCTGCTGAATTTTGATCCTAAACTCAAATGTGTAATTCCAGCACTTTATTGCTAGTATTTCAGCACTTCCTGTCAGAATAAATGTATCTAATGGAGCAAGTCATGTAGAAAATAACTTCTAGCATTTTTTTTTATTATTGAAACAAATATAAATCATTCCAGTGCTCAGCCCCAAGCAGAGATGATATCTGCCTTTAAAAATAGCTACTTCAAAGAAGTTCAGAACAAATTTGCATAAGCCAGTTGTCAGATTGTTTATGTTTAGTTAAAGGAGATGAAAATTTGTTGTAAAATTCCATGTGGGCAATTTGTTCATACAGTGTCCATAGGGATGAACAAATTCACCCCTTGGATTTCACACAGAATGGTTCAAAGGACAAATTTAAAACAATATTTCCCCTCCCATTAGGGTTAAGTACATAGACATATCTCAACAGAGCATAAATTGCTTTTGTTTGTTTAAATTCTGCTAATAAGGCTTCTCCAGAAGGGGTGGATATTTAGTGCAATTAGAATGTTGGCTCCTGTAGTGGTAAATGGAATACATAGCAGAGGAAAAGGCTGTGTTTCACACGGTTGAATTAGAGGCACATATCAGATATGTATTCAGTGAGATCCACTGAAAATAAAAATAATCCTTTCTTCACCTCTTTTTTTTTCTACACCTATTTTTCAAGCACCAGAGTCTAGTTGTTTATGTTGTCAAATTGCCTTTATCTGACTGAAACTGTTCATTGCCCCACTTTGTCTAAGAGGTTAGAAAGTTTAATATATGGATAAGCCCATGACATTCTGCACCTGTTGCCCTTAACTTTGAAAAGCAGACCTGGCTCCATTTCATTTGTCATTAAGTAATTAATATTTAATCTTTTTACTTTATTAGTATAAATCTAAGGACAGAGGATCAGAAATATGGAACAGTCATAGATTCTGCAGGTTTGAATCTCATCTACTGGCATGAGTCACCCAATGGATTATAACCAAAATCTATTCCTCAGTTTTATCTTTTTTTTCTCTATCCTTTTCCCCCAAAACTATCCTTCTTCCTTTCTTATAACTTATTTTCCTTTTTCCTCAGTCTGGCAGACTGCATTTGAACAGGATAAGGTTTGATATATTTCAAAAGTTAATTTCTTGACAAGCCATCGTTGCTGAAAAGTTTCTGTTCTGTATTGTTTGGGGAAGGGGAGGGAAAGGTAAGGGAGGGCAGGTAAGGCAAGGCAAGAGAAGGGAAGGGAAGGGAAGGGAAGAAAAGGAAAGGGAAGGGAAGAAGGCAGAAATTTAATTTAGGTGGGAGACATAAAACTCCAGACACTTCTCTGCTAATGCCTATAAAAATCAGAGAAGTCTGGGACAGCCATTTGCCTAAAATATTATATTAGGTAGGATGGACCATATGTTTATCACTGTTCTGGTGTCTCACAGGCTATAATTTGCTCTAAGACATTGAACAAATGTCATATGCTTTCATGAATAAATTGAAATTGCTCTGGAAAATGTTCATGCTGCAGGTTACAACAAAGACTTTCATGCATTTTATCACTGAACAGAACATTGCTGCAAAAACTCAGAGAAAACTGCATGTGAATATGTAGATATTTTAGCTTTTCTTCAAACTCTCTAGTACTCAGGAACATAGGTATATATTTTCTGCCTTTTAAAAAATGACACACCACTTTCTTCATAATACTCTTTTTATGGAGAATAGGATAAAAGATGAGAGAAAAATATTTTTTTTTTTGCAAGGACTACATAATTGTTTTTACAGAGGCAAGAAGATGACAAGTTTCAACTAACTATTGATCAATAATGAAGAAAAGGAGAGCTGTCAATGAAATAATTTAAAAGCTAACCAGATGATCTCCAGGCAGAAGGGAAACTGGGGTCTTTTTGCTTAGCTAAACAAACTCTGGTGGTTTGCTTTGCTCTGTTTTGTTTTCCACAAGTAAGGCTATAGTGTTACCTATTAAACAGCTGTATTTTAAATTAAATTTAATTCCATAATGCCAGCATTGATTAAGTCCCAAACTCCCATTTTGATAGGATTTCTTATGATTGTAGTATCCTTTTTATAAGCTTTTCTTCCCAAAACTAAATAGAACTATTTCAACTTCCTTTATCACAGCAATAAGTACAAACTAGAAATTTGGTCTCTTAACAGTTGCAGACCTACTATCTTACCTGATGAACTCAAGCTTTAGTGGAATTTTTGAAGGCATTTTTGCAAACTGTGCAGGACATGATGTTTAGCATAGTGTCTGTTCATGTAATGAACCTCTTATGAGCAATATATTTAATATTTTTCATAGACCCATATACTCACTGTCTGAGTATCATTCATGTTACAAAAATAATTTTTCTTTGGGGTCAATAAGATATAAACCTCGAAGTGGCAAAATCATTAATCTTCTTAGGATTTTTGCTACCGTGTAAAGAGATTCTCCACTGAATCTCTAAGTCCTGTTGCTGCTCACAATCTGAAGTTGTCACACGCAAGTATACTACTGCACACCTACAATTTGGGTGGGGAAGTAATTGATACCAGTAAAGAGGCAAGAGGCTTGGGCTTGATGGTGGATGAGAAGCTCCCCATGAGCTGCAGTGTGAGCTCAGCCCAGAAAGCCAATGGAATCCTGAGCTGCATCCAAAGGAGTGTGAGCAGCAGGTCAAAAGAGGTGATTCTTCCCCTCTGCTCTGCTCTCCTGAGACCCACCTGGAATACTGCACACAGTTCTGGTGTCCTCAATGTAAGAAGGGCATGGAACTGTTGGAGAAAGTCCAGAGGCCACCAAGCTGATAAGAGGAATGGAGCACCTCCCCTATGAAGGCAGACTGAAGGGGTTGGGGCTGTTCAGCCTGGAGAAGAGAAGGTTGTGTGGAGAACTCAGAGCAGATTTCCAGCATCTGAAGGGGCTACAAGGAAGCCGGAGAGGGACTCTTTGTTAGGAGCTGCAGTGGCAGGATGAGGGGCAATGGGTACAAATTGAAAGAGGGGAAATTTAGGCTAGATATTAGGAAAATGTTTTTTTCCTGTGAGGATGGTGAGACACTGGCACAGGTTACCCAGAGAAGTAGTGGATGCCCCAACCCTGGCAGTGTTCAAAGACAGGATGGATGAATTCTTGAGCAACCAGTTCCAGTGGTGAGGTGTCCTTGCCCATGGCAGGGGAGGTTGGGACTAGATGATCTATAAGGTCCATTCCAATGCCTAAAATTCCATGATTCTATGATACTAGAGGCACAGTTCATAAACTACTAGTGTAGAAAAGCAGAAAGACTTTTGAAAGTCTCTGGTTTATGCCTTGCACAAAAGATCAATGCAACATGATAGACACTATGAGACCAGGCAACTGTCTTTCTGGAAAAAAAAAATAAATTGGAAGTGGCCCTCAATAAATACAAAAGGCAAAGTATACATGACAGTTTCACAGCAAGGCAAAAATATCTACTATAATGATGAAAGGTAAAATGCAGATGCACAAGAAGGTATATTATAAAGAAAGGACTCATATCAATATCATTTAAAATAGGATCAACCAATAATGATCAAAGAACAACCAACCAAACTCACATGTGTTTACTCACCAGTCAAAATTAGACTGTAGCTGTAACCCAGGGCAACATTACATTTCTGTGCAAGTCTGCCAACATCTAGTTGGATCTTCACTTTGCAGCTGTCTGTGATGCCCTACGGTGATAAATGAATACTGGTGTGTTAAATTGGAAGTGCAGAAGACTGCATAGTTTAAAACAAAATTAATAAACAAAGATAGCCTTAAAAATTGTCCTTTGTATAAAATCTGTAGCTTAGAGCTCCAATGATAAGCCTCAGTTTTTTTTCAACAGTTGTAGAATGAATGCATAGCTACTAAACATTAGCACTGTTTTGTTTGGCAAACCACATATTTTCCTTCCCTTAATTTGCATCTAATGCTAACTCTCAGATATGTCTTCAAATTTAGCTGTGTTTCAGACATATAAAAATTATCACTAGCCTTCTTGGAATAAAGGGAATCTTTACACCTCAAAAATGTGTGCTACCCAAGGCCATGAAAGTGTGCCACGTGATGTGCTAATGACTTTTCTTGAAGGCAGAACCATTTCTGCACCATTGCAGAGAGCCCTTAGGATGGAATGTATTTTGGCAGCTGACAAGCTCAAAATCATAGGGTTGCATGCATACTGATATAAAGGGCCAAAGATGAATCTTGAGTGTTGGGTTTATTGGTTTTATTAAACTGTGGAAGGCAGGACTGCTGGGGTGTGACTGATCATTACTTTTGAGTCTCAGTGATTCATCATAGGATATTAACTTTTAATTATTTCAGTGGTTACAGTGGTTTCCTTTTGATGTCAATTATTGCTTCTTAGCTGAGCTACAGTTTTGAGAACTGATATATAAATAACAATCCCAATTTAACTAAGCATTTCATTTAGTCTGAAATGTTTCATTCAAGACCACATCTTGATCACTCTTGTGGTTTTGGACTCCTGAGTATGTGAGACAAGGACATACTGAAGTAAGCCCACCAAAATGCCAGAAAAAGGGTTTGAGTCTCTGTCTCACAGTAAAAGGCTGAGAGAGCTGGGGTTGTTTAGCCTGAAGAAAAGGCTTAAGCACAGCTTATCAATATATACAAGTACCTGATCAGGGAAAACAAATAAGGTGGAGACAGGATTTTTAAAGTGATGTTCAGCGCATGAACAAGAGTCATTGAACACATGCTGAAATACAAGAAATTCTGGTCAAATGTAAAAGAATTCCTTTTCACTGTTAGAATAGCCAAACACTGAAACTGTTCGTGCAGAGAGTCTGTGGAGCCTCTATCCTTCTAGGTACTCAAAACTGGACAATGTCCTAAGTAAGCTTTTGTACTTGATCCTGCTTGGGCAGGGCATTGATCTAGTGACACCATGATTCTATGAATGTGTGTAGTATTTTGTGAATTATTTCTTTTGTAAAATGGAATATGAAATATCAAACTAAGCACTGGTTTTCTTCAGAATTGGGTGTCTAATCATTGATACAATTCACAATCATTACAGAATACTCTTGATCACTCTAAATTTGTGCGTCTCTAAAAGTTAAGCATTTTAAAACTCTAACCATTGGAGTGAAGCAAATTGTAAGAAAACTTAAGGCCATGAATCCTGTGCTCTTCTGCTGTGTCTGTGCTGATACTGCAGTCTATTAGGAGCCAAATCACTCAAGCTGCCTAGCCCAGTTTGCAAAAATGCTGATAGAAAGACTAGATAATTGACATTTGAACTTTTAAGTGAAAATGTGCCTCATCTATCTTGTCAAGAAAGAGTATTCTTAGAACAATATTTGGACAACCATTTTGAACGTTTGAGCTACTAATTGATAAGTATTGGCTTGCATTGCTCGTTATTATTTCCTTTAATAAACAATCAGCCTTTCAATGCAATTGGGGTGTGGTTGTGTGTTTATGACCATTAGATAAACTATAGATGCTTGTGTGAAGAACAAAATTCTTTTGCATTTGAAGCACATTATAATATGATTTGATAGTGACCTCCAGCACTGGTGGAATAATCACTGGATATTGCTTGCCTCTTTTATTTCTCCTGATTTTATTTTTATTATTATGCACAATGTTTTAAAAACTGAAATCGTTTCCATTCCAGTAAATTTAACAATTAAGTCTGATGTATGTTTTAATGCTCACACTTACTGAATACAAGTAAGTTATTTTCATAATATGTAACTGCTTGCAAAACAGTGTAAACATAGATTTGTCATGCAATTTTTGACATCAAAATATAGATTTCTCAGTATGATCCCGTAGTATTTCCATCTGCATTATTTTCTTGATTACAGCCTAGAATATGGTTAGCCTTGGCTGCTGGACCTAGAGTTGTTTTCACAGGAACATTTGATGCCTGTACACCTGTGCATTGGAGAAGTTTTGTTCTGTAGCTTTTGTGCAGTAGCACTGGTATCAGAAGCAAAGACTCACTCAAGATCAGCGTCTAATCTCACGCATTGAAAATGAATAAATACTCCTTAATTTTCTTTGTATTTTAATCACTGTGTGTGAAGTGGAAACAGATTCCGGCATGCCTGAAGGACTTCAATACTCAGAGTTGTAGATTAACCTCTGTAGGTGTGTTAGCCTCACACAATAACTCACTCCCATGCAGTGGGATGAGGAGAGGATCAGAAGGGAAAAACTGAGAAAACTTGTAGTTGAGATAAAGGCAGTTTAATAGTGAAAGCAAAAGCAGCACATGCAAACAGAGCAGATCAAGGAATACATTCACCACTTTCCATGGGCAGGCAGGTGTTCATCCATCCCCAGGAAATCAGGGCCAAATCAACTGCTGTAATGGTTGCTTGGGAAGACTAATGCTATAACTCTGAACACTCCCTCTTCCTCCATCTTCCCTGAAGCTTTTATTGCTGAGCATGTTGCTATATGTTGTGAGATATTCCTCCAGTTTTGGGTCAGCTGTCCCAGTTGCGTATTTCCCCAGTTTCTTGTGCACCCTTAGCTAACTTACTGGCAGGGAGCAAGGAGGAAGAAAAGACTTTGATGCTGTCCTAGCACTGTCCAGCAGTAGCTACAAAATTAACGTGTTATCAACATGCTTTTGGTCATGACAGTAAGAAAAGACTTTGATGCTGTCCTAGCACTGTCCAGCAGTAGCTACAAAATTAACGTGTTATCAACATGCTTTTGGTCATGAAGCTGTAACCTAGCACCATACAAGTTACTGAAAAAAATAAATCACTCTATCCCAACCAAAATGAGTATACTTAGTGTGTCAGAATCATCAGAACATGCTTTGCTTCTGCTCTGTCAATATGGTGCTAGGTATTTATTTCCTTATGCTGATGTTTGCAGAACTGAATCTCTGGTAGAAATTAAACGCATGACAAAACAGGTGTAGCAAGTACACTTGGTTCAAGGATGTATAGGATTCTCTGATGAAATGGCATGGGTGCTGTTCTGGCCACCAGAGTGTTTCCTCCTGCTCTGCATGGGAACTATACTGTCTTGCTCTTCTAACTTGAGGTAGAGGAGTAGTATTACTGCAATTGAATTTGCAGGTGACAACAGCTGATGAAGGCAAAGGCCTTGAATTTGTAACAGACTTATGCTAACAGTTTTTCTCCTTTCTGCTTCCTTATGCTTTCAAATTTTGGTCTTAATACCATTAATTTTGCTAGTATTGTCAAAAAAGACTCAATTAATTTGCATCAACTAAAGAATCCCCTTTGAAATTAACGGGATTTGATTGCTCACACTTCTACATGCAAGTTAATATGATCCAACAGGCATTGCTTCTGCACATAAACAAACAGTGTGAAATTATAATTGCAGCTAGTAAGTAGAGCAAGAGAAGCAAGTTCATCTAATTTTTATACAAATTTTATGTCTACTTTTACTTGGTTTAATTCTTATTTTAATTTCATTTTAAACATACCTCTCTGCTCTGGCAGTAGCAAGCATGAGGGAGCAGTGAAAAATACTGAATATGATTTGGAATGCATCAATGTTTCATACATTCATGTACTGTAAAGACAATTCTAAGCAAGTTTTAATAAAAGTGGATGTTAATTAACCTAGCCTGGTCTTGTACCTAAGCTGATTTACTGACATGCAGCATTACAGTAGTAGTAGGGCAAAGTTTTGCAGTTTTAAACCATTGATTCTAAACTTCTTTCAGTTTGTTATGTACAGATAACAAAATTGGGGGTTTGGTGAGTGTGACAGATAGTTTCTGTGCATTGTTCATTCATGTTCCTCCTAGGGTGAGGCTAAATAGCAGCTATGAGGAATCTGTATTTGCTTTGCTGTTGTTGCATATCAGGTCAGGCAGAGCTCTTCTGGAGACAAGAGACTGCATTTGAGGAATGAATGTCCTCACCTGGGGGATCTTTGCAGAGTGCAGTGGAACAGGTACTTCTCCAGTCTAGGAAAATGAGTTATCAGAAGTGAAGACTTGGGGAGGAGTTGAAGAGGCTTTGCTGAGATGAGTTTCTAGCAGACACAGCAGGCCTTGGAAATTACAGGATGAAACCTTTCCTAAGGTGCAAGAAGGACTCCATAGAATTTGTTGCAAGCCAGACAATTTGAGAAGTGTAAGCTGGGAGGAAGCTTGGAAGAGAAAACATCTACACATCAAGGAAGCTGAAAGGTACTACTCTTGTACTCTAATGCTAGGCATTGGTTTCTAAGCCTACTCTGTTTCTTCTAAAGGCCAAGACATTTTGTTTGTTTATTTGAGTTTTTTTCCTATCTAAAAGACACATTCTTGGTTCTGTTGTAATAATATCTGACTTTTGAGATTCAAAACATTTTGAGATTTCAGGGTTCAAAATTGAAAGGTGTTGGCAGATCCTACTCTTGTACTCTAATGCTAGGCATTGGTTTCTAAGCCTACTCTGTTTCTTCTAAAGGCCAAGACATTTTGTTTGTTTATTTGAGTTTTTTTCCTATCTAAAAGACACATTCTTGGTTCTGTTGTAATAATATCTGACTTTTGAGATTCAAAACATTTTGAGATTTCAGGGTTCAAAATTGAAAGGTGTTGGCAGATCCACTTCACAGTCTCTTCTGGAGGTCAAGATGTTTTGTTTGTTTATTTGATTGGGTTTTTTTCCTATCTAAAAGACATATTCTTGGTTCTGCTGTAATAATACCTGACTTTTGAGATTCAAAAAATTTTGAGATTTCAGGGCTCAAAATTGAAAGGTGTTGGCAGATCC
>NW_008659911.1:0-15259 GCF_000695815.1 Acanthisitta chloris
GCACATCGTCCCGCCGAGCTCTGGAGCCGCAGTCCCTTCTAAACCCTCTGCCCTCCTCCCTCTCCACGCCCCGGGCTGGGCGCTCCGGGGTCACCGTCGGGGCAGGACGGCGCTTCGGCCAAACAAACCCAAACAGGAGAGGGCACGGGAGGGGGCGGGCAGGGCTCGGCCCCGGCGGAGCTCAGCGCTGCTGAACTTTGGGGAAAGTCCCCTCCGCAAGGAAAGTCTCCTCCGCAAGAAAACCCAGTCGAATCGTGGTTTCTGACCGTCTAAATGCAGATGTGAACACATCCCTCGGCTCCCTGCAGGGCCCGGTGAGTGGTAGAGGAGCAGAGCTCTGCTGCAGCAACCCGATTCTCCCAGTGCTGCCAGCCACTAAATCAGAGAATCAGAGAATCAACCGGGTTGGAAAAGACCTCCAAGATCATCAAGCCCCACCTTACTGTGGTTACCAGACCATGGCACTAAGTGCCACATCCAGTCTCACCTTAAAAACCTCCAGGGATGGTGAAACTACCACCTCTCCCCTGGCAGCCTTCAGAACACATCTGTCCAGGGAGAATTATTAGTGGGCAATGCCAGTCATTTCATTAAAGCACATCCTCCTTTAAAAAGTGTTGCTTTGATCATCCTTCATTAATTAAAAAAAACACCCAAACCCCCTTAATTAAAAAAACCCACCCTGACTCACTAGTCTGGAAGAATCAGTTCCTCTTTTCCAGAGCTAAGAAACAGAAGGAAGACATGGATGGCTCTTCAGGCTGCTGTTCCCATTTACACAAACTACCAACAGCAGCTGCCCAGTGTGGCTCAAACACTGCTGTCAGGTCTCACAGTTGGAAAACACTGCACAGCTCTTGGAATAAAAAAACTTCCACTGGGCTAGATGGAAATATTTAAACTACTGAGAAGAAAACATCCCTACTGGTTATACCAAATCTGCCCCAGCAGAGGGAAGCTCTTTGATGGAGCACAGGGAGACTCATCTCTATCACCACAGTTTGGTTTTTTTTCTGCTCTGTTTAATGCCAAAGAAAGTAAACATGACAGCACTGCTGAAAATAAAAGCAGACTGCAGAACAGGTCTCTAACACTGAAAGAAGAGGGGAAGAAAGGAAAAGTGCCTGAAAAGTACATCCCCTTCTGCACAGCAAAACACACAACTTCTCCAGGTGTTCCAAGACCAGACAGAACACACTGCCAGGCTGCAAACAAACAGCAGCACATTTGAAAGTAAAACATGAGTCACAAAAGGATAAATGGAGGAAATGTACAGCTTTTGAGAGTGCTCAGAAAGTTGTGTCTAAAAGCTTATGCCACCTGTCTCCTAATTTACATTACAAACCAAAAACATAAATTAAAGACCATAAAATAATACATAAAAGCAAAATCTTGGAAACTCTCAGCCAACATCTCACAGAGGAAAAAATCCTTTCAGTGCCAAAGGAAGCCAAAGTAAGGTATGCATATAACAGGACCACACACACTGAGGTGAAAACTTCTCCATTTTTATTTTTTAAAGAAAAATATTCCTCTTTAAACACAAAGCATGAACTAAAAACCTCTGAGGAACAGCTTCTCCTTCCTTGGAGCACGGTTAACTAAACTGTACAGTGATAGAGCTCCCCAAAGAAGTACACACACGTAACATACAGTCTTTCTTTCACAGGAAATAAGGTTTAGGACCTGAAATTGTCCTCCTCACCCTCTCTAGATACCCATTCAATCCCAAAGGACTCTGTACCTTACTCCCACCACAGGACACAGTGATGATAATTTCTGGATGCAATGTATATTTATAAAGAAAAAAAAGTATAGGCCAAACTGGCCCTTTTTAGCCTTTTAACAAATGTCTGTGAGAGAGGTTAAGACCATTGTTATTTCCAGGAATGGTGCTTGGAAGAGAAAATATAGCAGCATCCACAGGCAACATAAGCCCTTCATTCCAGCTGCCCTGTTTGAAGGAACTCAGCCAGTTCAGCAGTGTTTTACAGGTGTTCCCATCACCCAAGAAAGTGGAGTGGGAATAAAACATTCACAGGCCAAATCTGTTGCTTAAACAAATAGCCTAAAATTCAGTGAATCTGGCCTACGTATGCCAGCAATGAGGTTTCCCCCCCCCCACAGTGACCACTTTAATGTCTAAGATTTAATGTAAAAAGATATGATAACCTTCAGAAAACAGCAACTTGTTCTACCAATTCCCTCTGTCCCACCAAACAGGTATGTGCATAATGTTTGTCACATCTGCCAAACTACCCAGAGTGCAGAACTGGAACCTGACTCTAAAATCCAAATTCTTACTAACTCATTACAGCAAAGCCATCAGAAGACTCTGCAGGGTCTCAGAACATGCCTAACCAGCCCATACCCAAAGAAGTACTTGGGCATTTCCAGGGGAAAGTAGGAAATGGAAAAGGTCTGGAAATGGCTTATTTCTATCCTATCTGATCATTAATTGTTGGTAATTAAGTAATGCTCAAATCTTTACCAGACCATTTTGCAAAGATCTTTTCCATTCCATTTGCTCCAACAGTTTTTACAGTAGGAAAGATACTAGAAAAATAAAATCTCCCCCTTGAACAACACTGTATGAAGATCAACATCACCAGTCACAAACAGTTTTACAGGGGGACCAGAGAATCTTTTGTTTCCTCCAAACCAGCTTCAAATAGAAAACAGCAGCAAGAGAGACACAGTATCTACGAGCTAGATTAAGGCCAACAAGATAAAGACAAACATGGGCTCAGGTCTTTTGAAATGAAGAAACCCTCCAAATGTTTTATACATCTGCATATACACACACACACACACACACACACACACACACACACACACATGTACACTAGTGTGCACTTTTCAAGCAAAGGCTTCACAGCTGTGACAGCACCACTGGAGAGTGTTCTAGCACCAGAATGAAAATCTTGGTTGTCTTCCCTCTTCAATAAGAAAATCCAAAGTCTTTGTATTACTTTGGACAAGGTCACCAAACACCCTTCCAAGAACAGTTTCAGTGAGCAGATGCAGAAGTGCAGTGACAGGTTGAGGTGTTCCTGTTCTGGAATATGGGTGAGAAGAGGTGTGTTGAGACACTGCAGCTCCTTGGTTGCTGGAGAGGAGGAGAAGGTTTGTATGGCAATCAGGTTGAGACTGAGACCAGCTTGGATCCAGGTGAGTGTGATGGTAAAACTCAGCGCAGACTGGGAGGTGGAAGTGGAAAGTTTGCATACATGAAGTCACAGTGCACATCTGTTGGCATAATATAGACAAGCAAACCCACAGTATTTTCTGGCAGCTTGTCTCTGCATAGGAGGCCTCTAGGTAGGACAAGAATCTGTGAATGGGATGTCACACACTGCACCAGGACATCAGGAAACTCAAACAGCAGAGGTTTAAATAGAAGCTTGGAAGTTGCTCTGCCAGCATCCTGCCTATACACATGCTCAAGTGAGCCTGCACAAGTCTATAAAAGGGACAAAAATCTCTTTACAGCAAAGGATATGGGTCTGGTTTGTCTACAGGGAACAATTCATGCAAGTTACAATAGAATTAATCATCAACCCACAGCACATCTTTCTGCTGCAGGTCTCTAGCCTGGCTCTAGGCCTCTGTCTAGAGGAGCTGTGCAGCCCTTCACCAACACTCTGAGGAGGCTGAGAGAGATGCAGAGTCAGGAGTAACATCTGCTCAGCCCCTCAGGTCAGCACATGTGAGCAGAGGTCTGTCCTCTGCCTGTCCCACGGAGAGGAGGCGACAAACAGGCCTCACTGCCAAGGGAGGCTGGGAGCAGCAGCTGGAAGTGAGCTGCTAAAACAATGCAGGGAGACATGGAAAATACAAAGAGAGGCTTAATTTTTCAGGGCTTGAGTCAGCAGCAGTAAAGCCCCATTTAAGCTGTCATATGCATGCTGCTCAGAGTCTGGCTCTCACTCCCATGATATGCGGAGTGAGGCTGTGGTAGGAACTCGATTCAAACATGCAGGAAAAAAAATATGAAGTGAAAGGAAGGGTAACCATCACTCCTCGGTGTGAATTTCAGGTTCAGAGCATGGTCAGCAGCCATACACTTCGTTCTGTGCACATGCAAGAGCACAAGAGAGGGAACAGCAGCAAACTGAAGGGAGGGAAAGACACAGTAAGCACAACACTGTAATTCAAGATGCCAACACAAGACAATGGGGTGGGGGAAAGGAGAAAGAAATTTGAGGTAAAGGAGCCCAAAGGAAGAGACAATAGAAAAACTCTTAACAGAGCAAGTCCTGTTTCAGGAAACACACAGCTAATGTCAGCTCTTTTCACCAGGTATTCTTGATGCACTGGTAAATCTTCCCTCTGCACTTGGCATTTAAGAATCAAAGCATCAACATTTTTTCTCTCCTAAGATGCACTAAACAATTTTGAGTATTCAGCACAATACTCTAAATGGCTCCTGAATTCTAAGCAATGCTGACGACTCACACAAAAGCAGAAATGCCCAAATTATAAACTCTAGGGCTACTTCCCTTGGGTTAGAAGAGAAGAATCTATCCAGAAGGCTGAATAGTCCAGAAGCAGGTTTGGCATTTCTCCCCAAGAGCACCTGGGCATTTAGCTAAGTAAGAAATGTCTTAAATGGTTACTCAGCAAATCCCAACATGAGATTGAGGCATCAGGTTTCTGGAGAGATATGTACAATCAGACAACTCCTCACCGACCTCTAACAGAACAGATTTGTGCGATTCACAGCAAGAACAAGCTCTGCCACTCATGGCCTCAGTGGAAACACCAGCAGAGTGGTGAGCTGAAGCCCTTTGACACTGGGATCCTTTCTTTTTACAGACTTAGTTGTAACAGAATTAATGCCTCCTGGGTAAAGCAAAGCACAGGCTTCTCGTTCTGATGTCTGTCTGGGGTGGTGCACACCTGCAGCCACAGCACTGGCTGGAGGTATGTACAGGCAGCAGCTTCTGAGAACCAGCAGGACCAGAATGGGAACTGGTCAAAGTGGCCTCAGGGACAGGGCCAGGTCCAGGTGGAAGCACATGGACATCTAAGATGCAAGAACAAGACAGAGCAGCCAAGGTCACCCACGTGCTTAGGTAAGCTTAAGGCAACTAAAGATAATTCACTGATAACTTAGAGGAGAGTGCCAAAGGGAAGAGAGAAGAGGAACCACTGAGCAGAGGCTGGGGATGCTGTTACAGTAGCCAAAGCCCAGCACAAGCTACTAAGCCATCCCTCTTCTTCAGCTTATTTGTTCTAATTCTCCTCATTTTACCAGCACCATCAGCACGAGGTCAATGTGTCAGAAAGAAGAGTTGGGTGTAGGTTCCTAAAAACGTAGCTCACACATTTTCAGGCTTGTCTAAGGTCAATTCTTTTGAAAGAAAGTGTGTGGGCCATTTGAGTGGCCTCCTGCTTTGAACTGAAGCTTTCTGGGAGCTCTGCCTGCCACCTCCAGGGGCAATCCTGGGATATGTTCTACCTGGAAGTGACAGCAGCAGCTCCTCAGGTTCCTCATCACGACAGTTGAGTGTACAGTAGTTCTTCAAAAACCAGCATGCACCAGTGGCGTGGCCATGAGACATGAAGCCATGGGTGAGTCTGTGTCTCCTCAGAAGCAGGTGGCACCAGGCAGAAAGGGAGTGTTGGCACAAATCAGCGCAGGCTCCGGTAGACGTAGGCCGACGTGAAAACAGCATTGAGGGTCAGGCTCACAGCCAGCAGGCCCCGGAGAGCAGAGCTACCAAAGTGACCTTAGCAGAAGAGAACACAGAGGGAAAAGGGAATAGGAGAAAGAGATATTAAAGGACTGATGAGATAATAACAGTGAACATACACTGTACTGTTTCTCTGTGCAGTGTTTTCACCACAAGCAGAAACTGGTGAAGCACTTTTCCCATTAGGAACGATGCTACTGCTCTCCTTGTCTCTATTTTCATGTCATTGCTGTTCTTGACACCTTTTCCCTTTTCTTCTGTCTCAGTTTAGCACTCTGACAGTATTCTTCAGACAGTCCAAAGAACAGGAACAGCCTCACTAAGGTCTGAGAACAGCAGAAGATCTGTTTTGCTACTACTTATTTATTTGATCTCAAGATGAGATCATTGCAGCACAGGAAAGATCTCAGTTACCCTCACAGAAATACACATGCATGAAGCACTCACATGACTTGCACTTACCTCTCCAGCCTGCCAAATCTTCCCCTTTGGTAGTTGTGTCTACCACACAGGTAGATGAGTGTGATGAGTGATCCTCCTTTTTGATGGAATTATCACTGCAAATACTCCCTCCTTCCACAGCAGATCTCATATCTGCAAGGGGGAAAAGATAGGAAAATTCAGAAGGCACCAGGGGAAGCCAAAAGTAGAAGTTACCAGACTAAAGCTAGACACGAACAACGAATGGTTGTCTGGTGAAATTATGAAAGGATTGAGGACAGGAACTGGAAATAAAAGGCAAATTTCATAGAATCATCAAGGTTGGAAGAGATGTCTAAGACCATCAAGTCCAACCATTAACCTGTCACTTCACTGTAATTCCTATCTTCCAGTGGCAGGTGCAGAAACCTCTTCAACACTTCTAGGGATGGTGACTCCACCACCTCCCTGGGCAACCCATTCCAACTTCACTGCTGTGCAGCAGAAGTTGCCTGCATGTTTGCCTCATACACTGCCCTTATCAGCATCACCACATCCATGGTTAAAGGAGTTATCCAAACATGAGTGAAGGCAGTGGCAGTAGCATCCCTGGGGCACCACTAGCGAGGAAAGGTCATCTGCTTGGGCAGCTGAGAGCCTCTCCAGGGCAGTGGGTGTCCCAAGGAGCTTTGGTAGCCCACCATCATCACCACATGGGCTTCTCCTGAAGCTCTCCCATCTGTTGTGTGGCCTAGATGATGCTTTGCTCCCTACAAATGCACACGCAGCAGTGCAGCAGGTTGGCAGCATACCAGGCATCCCCCGCTCGCTGAGGTTCTTCCTCGGGAAGGAGGACAGCTCGGTGGCAAAGATGTTGCTGTCTGAGTGGGTGTGCTCCTCTGAGCTCGTTGGGGTGAGCAGAGCTTCATTCTGGGATGAGAAGAGCAGCAGCTTCTGTCCTTTCAGGTTGAGGCGGGCAGGGCTGATGAGGGGCCGGCGGAAGCGCAGGGATCCCGAGCTGGAGGTCACGGAGCCAGCGACGGACGGGGCCGGGGATGGGATGCGGGAGGGAGCACAGCTCCCAGACAGCAGGGAGAAGTGCTCTGGAATGGAAACATTCCCAGAGAGAAAACAATGAGATGACAACCCCAACACAACAGACACGGTTTCCTTCAAACAATTCTACAAGAAAATGAAGCAGGAGTTGAAAAATATCCAATGCATCTCATACTAAAATTCCTTCTCCATTCATGTTCCTACATAGCAAAACATGGATAGACTCCACATGCACTTTAGAACACTCAAGAATGACTCAGGAATGGGGATGTCAGGAGCCAGGTGAGTTTTCTCTTTTCTGAGTTGTGCCCACCCAGGAGATCCTGCATTACACATTTTGCAGGTAAATGAATTGTTCTGGCATGTCCTTCAAAGGCTCTTGGGAAAGTGTATTTGGGTGTGAGGAGCTTTGCAGAATGGCACTGGGCCAGGCTGCAACTCCACATGATCCAATCAACCAAACCAAAGGATCTGTTGGTGTCAAAAGGACAACAGACAGGTCATGGGGGACATGGGAGCAAAAGGGCAGAGCAGACAGGGCAGTCAAATTAGAAGTCCCTTGGGCTGAGAAAGCCAAGTGCAACAAAAGAGCTGCCCTAGAATAGTTAAAAGTCTCCTACCAATGCAACCTCAACTCAGCTGTAAGCAGGGAAAGGATCCTTGCTTTGCCTCACTGATTTCACCTTCACCAGGGGAGAAGGACATCCAACACATCCAGCACCTGATTTTAATGCAATCCCACTCTTAGCTGGAACTCTCCCTGCAGCATTTCTAACTGCAAACCTGCAGTTTTCACGGGGATGTGAGCAGGGAGGAAAGGATACAACTGGACCATGTGTTTCAACCCACTCACTGCAAATCCTGCAAAGACAGGAAGGCCTAGTGCAGTACCTGATGTAGGAGACTCCTTGGATTGAGATGACTGCAAGACTGGTCGACTTCCACTGAACAAGTAACCAGAATCTAAAAGCAAAAATGAAACAATTTAAGCCCAGCTGGCTCAGTCACTGGAGCTTTGTCTTTCAGAAATGCAACTGCATCCTCTTGTCATGCTCTTGTCTTGACTGTCTGGCTCTGCACCTCAGTGAACAGAGCCCAGAGCTCACGGGGTGGTTTAGCAGGCAGAGGAATCCCAGTGCCTGCTGCACTTGCACCTGCCCTTCCAGGGGCACTCAGGGAACTGTGCCAAAAGCTGCCAGGCTGCTGGAAGGTTTGCATGGCTGGTCCTTGTCTTGCTCTTAGTGGATCTGGCCAAACTGCAGGCAGCATGAGCAAGAGGAAATGTTGAATGCACTAAAACCCCCACAAGACTGCTCTCTGCTGCAGGGCTGTCCTAGAAACTGCCACATTTTGGCCTCTGACCTTCTGGTAATCAGTTAGTGACATGGGAATGCTTAGCTTTCCTTGGATAGAGAACAGCATTTGAATACTATTTCCCATCTGTTGGTTTCAAGCACAGCAAAACTGAGGGGAGTTACTGGAAGAGACTTTCCTTAGGCCTATAAATCTTCCCTAGATTACACAGAGGCCTTCAAAACAGGGGAAAATAGGGTCCCTAAAGCAGCTTCAATAGTGCTAATGCATATCCAGTCCAGACTTAGGGAAGAGTCTGCCCTCAGCTCTGCTCCCTTCAGCTGGAGCAAGAGAAGCAAACTAGACAAAGCAGCTCACAGGGAAAGATTGTTCTTGCCAGATCAGTTATCCTAATGCTCCCCAAAGCTGCTCTTCTCCATTCCCATGTCTAACTGCTCCTTCTGTCTCTCTCCCACACGTAGCTATATGCCATACTGACACAAATGCCTGGAGAAGCCTCTGGATTCCAGTAAACCCACAGCAGCCAAGCACTCAGTGAGACTTTTTGTTTCCCCAAGATGGCAATGGTTTGCTGTGCAATTTCTTAATGCCAAATAAACTAATTCCCAGTGCTGGGTACTCCTCTGTGCCAAAGAAGTTACAATTCCCAAACAGGACTATAACAAGTGGATACTCCACAGCTCATTTCCTTCTGAAACTGCAACTCCATGACCATTTCCTAAGGGTCAGAAAGGTTCCTGTATGCTTACCTGCCCTGGCCAAGGAGGGGATGGTTCCCAGGGAGAGAGCCCTGTTGAGACGGCCAGGAAGAGAGGATGAGGAAGTCCTGTGTGGGGACCTGAAGAGCTGCTGGTTTGTCAGGTGGAGGATACTGGGTGGTGTTGGGACAAAGAGAGACGTGGCAGGTGAAGGGAAGGATGTCCCGTTGCCGCTGGGAAAGAGAGTGATGGAATCCCCAGGAAGGTACCTGCAAAGGACATGCAGGACAGACACTTAGCAATGAGAATATTCCAGTAACTCCCTCTCTCTGTTGTACTTGCATGAACACTTGTTTTGGTATCAGGTTTGGATTAACTTTTAAGTGCATCTGCAAGATGCAGAATGCTGAAGAGTTTATGGGAATGTTCCTACACTTACTGGGGGAAGGAGGAACTGCTCAACCTTACTTAGATTACTGTGCACCAACCTGTCCCACAACACAGGGTGGAAAAGATGGTGCAACAGTTTAGGAACTTAGGTGTAAACAAGTGTAATAAACCTTGGATCTTTCCCAGAGACCACCAAAGTCCAGACACACAGAGGATCAACAACAGAGTGTCTTATGTTTGCTATGTGCACATGCTTCGACATACCATGGCTGGGGGAAGCAAATTGTCTTCAGAAAGCAGAATTAACATCTTACCTCTGATGCCAACAGAGAGAAAAGGATTTTATGGCTACCTAGACAAAGATTTCTGCACAAGAGCTATTTTAGAACTAACATTTAATACATTTGCCTTTATTTATGCTTCTGTGAGGTAATGAAGAGCCACTACCCTCATTTCACACATGGGAAAGAAGGAAAAACTAGGGAAGTGACTAGTCAAGGGACACACAAGAACCCTGTGATAGGATAGAGACACAAACCTGTGTTTTCCAATCCTAAATTGAGGCCCAAAGCATTACATTTCCTTTCTCTGCATAACAGAATTAGCCCCAAGTATGTCCCAGCACAGCTACCCCGAGGGATCTGTGCTCCTGCAGCACATGCTCCAGGAAATGTCTTCCTTCTACTGCCTTAACACAAATCTCTGTCACAGTGCCTGGAAAAAATTTCAATTGGCAATAATAATGGCCATTGTATTTCTAGGTCTGCAAGTTGTTTTCAAAGGGCTCCTTCCAAGAGCAAGAGTGGAGCTGTGGAACAGTGTGTCTGGCTTGAGAACAGGAGAGAAAGAGCAAACAAAACATACATGGAGCAGCTTTATTTTTGAGTGCTAGAGACATAAACTGACTCCATTCTCTGGTAAAATAACTGTATGAGAGGACTTTGTGCTTTAAACTGTTTTCACAGCTAACACTGCCACAGTATTTCACACTCAATTACTACCTGCAATTAATTTCTGACCCCCATTTATCACCTACCTTTGCAGTGGTTTAAAATTTAAAAATCAACCAACCCATCAAAAACTTGCTCCTGTTTTAACCTACTTTCTCTTCCCTCTTGCAATCGCAAAATCAAAGATCTTGATCTTTCTGTAGGTTTAGTTGACTATAGATTTTTAGAGATTTCTATAGTTTTCTATAGATTTAGTTGACTACATCACATCAGGAGTGTGGAGCCACCTTTGGAGTCTCACTTGTGTCCTCATACCATCAAATGTCCTCATACCATCAAAATACCAACCAATACCAATTCAATCTGTGAAGGTTGCAATGTTCAAGTATAGGAAATCTGTATTTTTTTAAACATGAAAATATATGCAAGGAAGTCTAGAATATGAACCAGATCTCTGAAGAATCTCCTACAAGGTTTCTGTTTAGTTAGAGACAGGGAATACACTTGTCAAATAAGCCCTGATGAAGAACTAACAGAGTATGAAGTGAATATATTTTTAAATGGAGTTATCTGACTTTGCAGATGCAATTAAGCTGCAATATTCAGAGGCTTAATCTCACTGCTGATGGAAACAGAGACAGATGAGAGCAGCAACATGGTTTTTCTTCTGTCAGAGGAAAGCCAGGAGTAAATCAGAGCATGAAGGAATATACATATCTCATCCTTGAGCTGTGAGTTGATTTATGCATGTGCCATTCTCTCTTGAGATTAAAGAGGTGGTGTAGCAACATTATGCAGTGGTAGCATGGCCAGGGGAAGCAGCCTAGAGTTAAGATTACACTTTCAAATATCTTATAAAACTACTTATCTGCTAGTATGAGGCAGAAATCAACAATCCCAACAGCTTAACTGGGCTGAACACCTGAGCCAAGCAGTGTCCTGGGGCTTGCAAGCAGGACATGGCTCTAACAGCAGCAAGGGACTTGTCAGTCTTGCAGCAGAATCTGCCCAACCTCTTCAGGTTCCAGAGGACCTGGGAAGGGTGTCATGCTTTGCAAACACGCAGAGTCCTTCAGTGCAAACACACACACACACACACACACACACACACAGGTGTACGTGCCCAGTTCAGCTTTGTCAGAGAAAACAAATGGGAAAGGGAATCAGAAGTACAGCTCAGGACTATGATATGAATCCGAGGGGAAAGGGTGATACCTACCCACTCACTGTGCCATGGCTGTGAAGGGCGAAAAATCAGAGCAAACACAGCTCTTCTGTCCTAACTTTGCACCTTCTGTATCTTTGGGCTAAAGGATCCAACTTTACACAGCACCTTGCTGCAGCAGAAAACAGCTAAACTGGCTTATTGGCTTTTGGTGGCTTTTCTTTTAATGGGTTGAAGATATTACAGTCACCTAACCACAGTCTCTTTCCTGGAATTGAAACTGTTTTGGATCAGGCTTCCAATGGCCCTGCAGCTCCACAGCCTCACTTCTCAACCTCCCCAGGTCAGTGCAGTCAGGTCCTTGGGGCAGCTGAGGAATCATTTGTCTTGCACCATCCAGCAAAGGAATTTTGCTGGTTAGCAAAGAAGAGCTGAACAATTTTAAGCATGGCATATCAATGCTTTCAGACTGAGTGCTGATCAGAGGGCTTAACTATTGATCTGTTCCAAATTCCTGCAATGTATGCAAAATCCTGTTCCTTTTCTCTGCACTCTTTAGTGTTTGCCATGTCAAGAGGGCTAGATGCTGCTAAAAGCTGTAATGGGAATGTGCTTCATGCCTGAGAATGGGCAGCTGGACTAAACCTCCTTTCAGAAGCAGATGAAAAAAAAAGGTGAGGAGATCAAGAGGATCATAAGGCAGGAAGCAACCACATCACAGCCCTGGAATGGAGCACTGCAGCTGTGTCTTTGCTCTCAGACTATGCACTGCCCCAAGCCATTTGTGCAGGTGATAATAGGAGTCTGGTGACAGTGCAAAAAGTAACCAAAAAAGGAAGAAAAGGAAAAAAAAAAAAAAGGCTCTGGAGTCAGACAGTTTGTGGAAATGGTCAGGGCTCAGAAGCCGTTTATTTCAGAACTTGATATTGCAAACATCAAAAATTGGGTATTTTAAGTAGTGTTTACAATGATCACAGCGTTACTAGACAGTTGGGCACAAATCTGCTACACAGATACTGTTAAAATAAATAAATAGAAGGTTAAAGAAGAGTATTACATGGTATGGGACTGTACACTGTCCTGAAACAACACCTTCTGCCAGCAGAGCTTCCCCTGCTCTGTCTCCACACCTTCTTAGCCAAAGACACCACCATATGTGTGTGGCTTTTTAATTCACATTTTAACCAGAGATGCTTCATCACCCCTGGGACAGGGAGAGGCATGGGAGAGCACTGAGCAGGTCAGGCTACAGGGCTGCAGATGGACCCACTCCTGTATCAGGTAACTCAGTCCATGAAGTAAGAAGGTGAGATGCAGCACAGGGAGGTTGTGGTGTGTGCCCAGGTTCACCTGCCTGGGGACAGCCAGGGAACCATCAGGTCAGGGGGTAAAATGTTTCCTCTGCACTTAATTCAGCTGTGAGTTATCCATGTAAAACTGCACCTTTCCCCTGGCAGTGTGGGAGCAGAGTATCTCCCTGCAGCCTCTGCTGGTTGTGCCAGCAGCACATTGCTGTGCCCTGACATGCAGAAACTGCTCTGCTGCATCTTATCAGTCAGGGCCACAACCTGGGCCTCTGGTCAGCTGACAGAACCAGGAGGAAAGAGCAATATAGTGAATAAAAAACAGGCACAGGGAGAGGGGAGAGGAATACTAAAAAGCAGCGCAGGTCTCAGACACATCGAGGTTTTGATATGGGACTTAGAAACTTTAGCTGCCAAGGGTAAGAATTCTTCTCTCCCACGTTGTCTTGCATTGGATGAAAAAAAAGCTGAAAATGCTCCAGCTGCAGGTACTAATACCTGCCACTAATACCTTCCCAAGTACAGATGCTTGGCATTAATTCTGCCTTCCATCCTAGCTGGTGGCACAAAGGTGGGGAGATGTGTATGTATATGCACATCCTATGTCTACACCAATCCAGACTTGCTGGCATGAAAAAAAACCACATTCAGAGAACCTCTTCTTGCCTGTGTACTCCACAGCTTTGGTCCCAAATGAGGTTTTACAGGGGATGACTTGGGACTGAGCACTGTCCCTTTTGTAGAACATCTGCCATGGCTCAGAGAGGCCTCAGGTGTGCTCACAGGTGACCTCGCATCTGGGATGAACTGGCAGGTTATATGTGACAGCACACAATTTCAAAGCATCTCTTTAAAAACCAAAGCAAAGCCACACACCACAGCTCCCTGCTTTCATGAGTGGAGCCAGTCTGCAGCAATCATCTGGCTATTAATTATATTAATTTTTATAAGAGCATAAATACTTCATCCACAATACATCAAGACATACTTCCTATAGTATCTAAGCATGGTTATTAGCTTCACATTATTTCAGCATACCTGAAAAATATTTAGCAAGCCAAAATAAAACACTACTACAATTCTTATCTTTCCCCTCATGTCCCCACCCCCTTGGCACACCCAAGCTCAGCTCACTAGGGCATGCAAAGCAGGGATGGAGGAAAGGAGGAGTAAATAGAAAGGAGAGAATGGGATATAAATATAGTGTATTTAATGGTAAAGGGCCACACAGGTGTCAGTTTGCATGCAGTGATGTCAGTGAAGGCTTCAGGAAGACCAGAAGTAGCAGCAGCAGAGATGCTGACTTTGTTGCTAGCTCTGGGCTCTCCCTCAACCCCCTAAATAACCTACAGAGTTGCTCAGAAATTTAAGAGTACAGCCCAAGTGTCCTCTTTTATGCCCTGCCACACTCACTGGTGGCAGATGAAGGACAACAGCACTGGCCTGGCAGACACACAGGCACTGCTGTCCCAAGTTGCAGCCACGTTGGTTCCACCGAAGCAAAGCAATGTAGTGTTGTCAAAAATCTTGTCCAGGGAAAGGCACTTAATGAACCCACATCAGCCCCTTTATCAATCTGGCTCTGCTGGGCAGTGGACAAGATTTTGAGCTGGCAGATCAGCCACGACCACTGAGAGCCAAAGTCAGGCACTTGGGGATGGAGCAGATCTGATTGCAAGTGACACACAAACCCACTAACAATCCTCTCCACCTCAGCCCCATCCTCTGGTCCAGGCACCAGCACATGGCCAGTGTGGCAAAGCAGCACCTTAAATTAGGGGCTAAACCCCTCTAATATTGTTAAGATGTTTGCATGCTCTGGGAGAATCCTCAGGTAATAAAGGTGCATCTGGTGACTGACCACAGGTTCACCACATGTTCCCCGTGGCCTGAAAAGTCTGGCTAAGGGAAAATAAGAAGCTTAAAGCACTGATCAAGTGGTTCTGGATGATTTTGTGTTGGCTTTGTTAGTAACCAGCCCTTTGTTAGCTGTTCTCCCACACAGCAGAAGGCAATGTGTACCCATGTGTCATACAAAATAGCACCTCAGCTGCTCTGTGCTCAGGGCTTGGACTTGCACCAAAACACCTGAGCTGGAAGCACATTTTCTTCTGCTGGACTCACTGTGGGACAAGCAATCGTGCAGTTAGATTATGTATCTAACTGCTGAGCTATTTCCTAACTGAGCCTCAGGTGAAAAAATGCAAAGCACCTTTCATACAGCACCTACAGCATGGCAGAGCGTCTAGAACAGTATTGTCGG